>NC_083483.1:16473133-16533133 GCF_030014155.1 Tachysurus vachellii
TGAGTGTATGGGTGTGTCTGTATGAGTGTGTGTGTGAGTGTGTGTCTGTATGAGTGTGTGTGTGTCTGTATGAGTGTGTGTGTGAGTGTGTGTCTGTATGAGTGTATGTGTGTGTCTGTATGAGTGTGTTTGTGAGTGTGTGTCTGTATGAGTGTGTGTCTGTATGAGTGTATGTGTGTGTCTGTATGAGTGTGTGTGTGAGTGTGTGTCTGTATGAGTGTGTGTGTCTGTATGAGTGTATGTGTGTGTCTGTATGAGTGTGTGTGTGAGAGTGTGTGTTTGTGAGTGTGTGTCTGTATGAGTGTGTGTGTGTGTATGAGTGTGTGTGTGTGTCTGTATGAGTGTGTGTGAGTGTGTGTCTGTATGAGTGTGTGTCTGTATGAGTGTGTGTCTGTATGAGTGTGTGTCTGTATGAGTGTGTGTGTGTGTGTGTATGAGTGTGTGTGTGTCTGTAGGAGTGTGTGTACATACTTGCCGTCCACTGCGTTGATGATCTTACAGGTGATCTCCTGCTCCCACAGAGTCCTCAACATTCTCTCTCTACGATCTGAACGTCTCAGCAGGTTAATCACAAACACCTGAAACACGGTTCATGTAAAGACCATAAAAATAAACTTCCACAAAAAAACACAAACCACAAAACCATAAACTCTTATTTACTTTTTTAATAAACCTTAAATAAACGTCTCCTTACAGAAAACCTCGCCGCGTCAACAACGAGTGATCTACAGACACGTCCCTGTGTTGTTGCTATGGTAACGAGTGCATTAATATACGTCTGCACTACTGTTAGAGACAATTCATTAGCACCTGAGCACCGATCAGGATTACATCAGAAATTCACTCTCACCTCATCAAAGCCCAGTTTATCAGGGAGTTTGTGAGGGACAGAGAGATGACCTGAGGGATCCACCGGAGAACCGTGCACTGACAACAGAGACCACGACCAAACATGAAGACAACAACATTCCAGTATAACGTACAGTGTAAAAACATTCCTCTGAACAGGAACTGACCCATGACCTCCAGCAGCGTGTGCAGGAAGTTATCAACCTCATCTCGCAAGGAATGATGGGTATGCAGCGGGACAGGGATGTAGCCATACGTCTCTCTGTTACACACGAACATCTGAACATCTGGAGAAGGAGAGATTATTCCTCTATTATCACTGGGATGTTTTTGAGGAACATCTTAACGACAGCAGCCTCTCTTTATTCTCTCTTAAATTTATGTTCATGTTACCATAGAAACCATTAAGAAGTGTGGTGTGTGTTTTCCTCTGTCCTGAAGATGTGAAGAACTTCAAGCTCCAGCTTCACCTCTGATTGGTACACAGTACAGACACCAGAGACTCCTTCCATAATTGATACTCAAACATTTCACATACACACACACCTGCCATGCGGGCGGAGAAGGCGAACACTATGACGTCGTCGAAGGCCCAGGTGTAGTCCGGGTGTGGAGGATAGAAGGCCAGCTGGCTGGAGGCCTGTTTCCTCAGATCCAGCAGGAAGGTGGAGTGGACCATGGGGACGGGGAAACAGCCACGCCTCTCCTGACTCCTTATGGGCATGTAGTCTGGTGTACGCCTGTAGTAGCCCTGTATATACACACACACACACACACACACACACACAAAATACATTTAATACAAGCATGCAGGTACAGATACTTACATGTACACTTACACCCTGTAATTACTGATGGCATCATTTAATATAAACATAAAATGACACACACACACGCATGAACGCATGTACGCACACACAAGCACACACACATAGACACACACACACACGCATGCACACACACGCACGCACGCACGCACAAGCGCACACACTCTACCTGAGAGGTCATTCCGCACCAGAAGTTGGAGTACGCAGCTCTGGACTTCATCATTGGTGCCACAATAGTTTTATTTTCCTTCATCAGTTTCCAGAGGACGTCAGGGTTAGTGAGAAGATTATCACAGTCCACCAACTAGAGAGAGAGAGAGAGAGAGAGAGAGAGAGAGAGAGAGAGAGAGAGAGAGAGCACATCTAGCAAGGGACAGTGTAGATGATGTTTTGCCTTGTAGTGGTCTGGAATCAGCTTACACACACACACGCGCACACGCACACACACACACACACGGTTATAATAACACACAGAGTTATAATAACAGGCATTCAGTTCACAGTGAACATTATACAGCAAACTAAATGTCACACATGTGACAGATTATAGCCTTCGACACAGAAAGCGAAGGGAAAAAAAAGCTAATCAGAGAGAAGAGATTCTGAAAATAATATAAAAGTAAAACAACCTTCTACATGGAATGAGCCACGACATTCGACCCAACAAACATGACTGGTTCTCATGTAAAAGGGATATTTTAATATGACTGAATATAAGTGCTTGTGTTTATGGTGATCTGAGGCCAGCTAAAGCTAACACCAGAAGCCTAGCATCTGACGGTGATATTTTTAAATCCTTTTCATGTCACTCCTGCAGCAGAAACATCTGGATTCAGTTTTTATGGATAAAAACATCATGAGTCTTATTCCAGTCAATAGAAACTAGCATCAGACTTTAGTAACAATTAGATATGTTCGAGTTTAGTGTTTAGCGTTTAGCATCAACCTCGATATCGTCTGTTTAGCATCTGTAATGCAACGATATTATGCTAGCATCCAGAGAGCTACAAAGCATTAGCGAAGGTCAGTGCGGATGCTTTCAGCAGAAATGATGAAGATGAACCCCAGACCTTTAAAGACCACAGACAGAACAGTCCACTGGTGTTTGATTGGCTCAGATGTTCACTGAATAAGTGAAAGTATCAACTGAGGAAGCAAACAATCCTCTTTTCAACACTTTTATTTATCTCTTGTTTTCTATAAAATGCAGAAGGTCGTCGTTTTCCTGTAGGTCCTTTATCACCATAGCAACAAGTCAAAAATCCTAAATAAAACACTAAAGAGTGCTGAAGAGTGAACACACTTCACAGTGTGAGTGAAATGACAGAGCTGAAGCTGCTGAAACTATTCATTCATTTATTAGTAACTGTTAAAAACAGAAATATGACTGAAAATGAGATTTAAATAAAGTAAATGATGAGATTTCCTGTCTGCTCCTCATCTTCCTCACTGCTCCTCATCTTCCTCGCTGCTCCTCATCTTCCTGGCTGCTCCTCATCTTTCTGTCTGCTCCTCATCTTTCTGGCTGCTCCTCATCTTCCTGTCTGTTCTTCATCTTCCTGGCTGCTCCTCATCCTCCTCGCTGCTCCTCATCTTCCTCACTGCTCCTCAACTTCCTGTCTGCTACTCATCTTCCTGTCTGCTCCTCATCTTCCTCGCTGCTCCTCATCTTCCTCACTGCTCCTCATCTTCCTGGCTGCTCCTCATCGTCCTGGCTGCTCCTCATCTTCCTCACTGCTCCTCATCTTCCTGGCTGCTCCTCATCTTCCTCGCTGCTCCTCATCATCCTGGATGCTCCTCATCATCCTGGCTGCTCCTCATCTTCCTGGCTGCTCCTCATCTTCCTCACTGCTCCTCATCTTCCTGGCTGCTCCTCATCTTCCTGGCTGCTCCTCATCTTCCTCACTGCTCCTCATCTTCCTCACTGCTCCTCATCTTCCTGGCTGCTCCTCATCTTCCTGGCTGCTCCTCATCTTCCTGGCTGCTCCTCATCTTCCTCACTGCTCCTCATCTTCCTCACTGCTCCTCATCTTCCTGGCTGCTCCTCATCTTCCTGGCTGCTCCTCATCTTCCTCACTGCTCCTCATCTTCCTGGCTGCTCCTCATCTTCCTGGCTGCTCCTCATCTTCCTGTCTGCTTTCCTTAGTTAGTTCAGTTTAAATTGTGCTTTTAGAAAAACCCCAAGAAGTTGACATTTCCATACTGGCTAATAATACTTAAATAATAAAAGCATAGAAGTTGCACTGTTAGCCGTTAGCATCGCCTTGTCACACTCATTCATCAGTATTTGCTTTTCTTTACTACTGTACATTCACACAGAGAAATAAATGTATCTGTTTTTTTCTACCTTCTATACTCGCCTATTGATTCAGTTCAGTTTCACTTCCACTTGGGCTGAAGTGACGTACCAGAAAATAGTCGGCCCACATCTGCCTGGCGGTTTCCAGCGCTGCCTGCCGTAGCATCATCACGTGTTTATAACGTAGATCGGTCCACTGCTTCGGTCCGACCTCGTCTTCATACTCGCTAACACAAGCACAAGGGCGCAAAAGGACATGTAGGCAACAGCAGATGGTTTCGAGCTAACGTCAGCCTTCACTGTCTGCTTCATCAGGATTTCACTCACCTGGGTTCCTCCTGTGGTCTCCACTCCACATAGTGATACAGAGTCTGAACTTTAATGAGCCACTCGCGAAGGACCGAAGCCGTGTTGTCTGCGTTGTGGTCCGTCGCCACCCTGCAATTAGAGAACAACGACTCGATCAGAGACGAGAACAAAAGCTTGATATAACAGACAAAATCAGTGGATTTGTCTTTCTGTTAGTTTTACACTGTAAGATAACGTCATTAAAACCACAGCATTTGACTCAGGTGAAGTGTTGGTTAATGAGCAGCGTTAGCTAGCTAAACGTTAGCAGCTAGTTATCATACTAATTCTAGGTATCATGCTAATTCTCACTGAATTCTGGCAGAGTTTAACGTACAGTTGTACAAATGTTCTTGTACTTAAACATTAGTGAACTCATCTTGCTAAATAAGATCTTATAAAAAAAACATTAGTTATTTGAATCTCAGGACAATCCATCTGTTTTACTGATCTGTTTTGTTCAGCTGGTTGTTCTGTGTGTTACAGAAGACACAACACATGGCTTTGACTTTTATCTGCACTACAGACTGGAAATCTGAGTTTGAGACGGATTACAGCACCGAGACCGCAGCAAAATGATTTCCATCACACACACACATACACACACACACACACACACACACACACACACAAAGGAACATATGAGTCAGATGTCTGCATCTGTCCTGTTAAAAAAGACAAATATGAAAGTTTTTGAAGACTTAAAGAGCAGATCTGCTTTTTATCTCTTTAGTTTGTTTTCTTAAGTAGAAACACTTTTTTTTTTGTTTCCTGTACAAATTTTATATCACACATCTTTAGGTATATACACCTTAGACATGACCGAAAAATATTTGCTTAGTGTGTGTGTGTGTGTGTGTGTGTGTGTGTGTACTTGTGAAATTCAATGCCATAGTGTCAGAACATAATGAGTCTCTGTACACACAGAGGCAGCACCCCGATGTGTGTGTGTGTGTGTGTGTGTGTGTGTGTGTGTGTCTGGGACAGGGAGAAAGTTATAGCCAGAGTGCTGCCTCTGTGTGTACAGAGACTCATTATGTTCTGACACTATGGCATTGAATTTCATGTTTTCACTAATGTTTTCACTATGTGCACACAAACACACACACACTCAAAAACACACAAACACACACAGACACATAAAGACACACACACAGGAAGTGTATTCTGAAATATACTTCCAGAAAATTCCATTCCAGACAAAACAAATAACTGACTCCAGCACCATGTTTAAGGAAAAGATCTAACAGAGCAATCACACCTTATCTGTTTCACCCTCTCTCTCTCTCTCTCTCTCTCTCTCTCACACACACACACACACACACACACACACCTGTTCAGTAACACTGTAATTCCTGTGAATGAATATTATCTCTGTGATCTGTGCAGGTTTTAGGTGATAATATATGAGATAATGTTATAGCGGGAGTCTGTAGCGGGAGTCTATAGCGGGAGAATGTAATGAAGGAGACTCAGCTTGTGCCACCTCACCGCTCGGCTCTGTGTATAAACTCTCTGAAGAAATATTTACAGAAATCCAGTGTGAAATAAACTCGGCATGACTCACACACACACACACTCACACACACTGAGAATCATCGATCGTGCACAGACCTGCACCGGGTTCACGCAGTGACTAAGGAGATCTTTTACTCCAGATCTTTCCACAAACGTGTCCTTACAGAAAACATCACTATAGAGATAATTATACAATAATCTCGTAATGTAAAGCATGTTGCTGTAGAAACTATAAGGTATCAGACTGACTATATTCTGACCAATCAGCAGCTCTGTGTTGTAAACTGTATAACTGATAATCATACGAGACTATTGTTATTATTTAAAGGGTTATTAAACAGCAGCCAGGGGTCACGGTGGCTTAGTGGTTAGCACGTTCACCTCACACCTCCAGGGTTGGGGGTTTGATTCCCACCTCCACCTTGTGTGTGTGGAGTTTGCATGTTCTCCCCGTGCCTCGGGGCTTTCCTCCGGGTACTCCGGTTTCCTCCCCCAGTCCAAAGACATGCATGGTAGGTTGATTGGCATCTCTGGAAAATTGTCCGTAGTGTGTGATTGTGTGAGTGAATGAGAGTGTGTGTGTGTGTGCCCTGCGATGGGTTGGCACTCCGTCCAGGGTGTATCCTGCCTTGATGCCCGATGACGCCTGAGATAGGCACAGGCTCCCCGTGACCCGAGGTAGTTCGGATAAGCGGTAGAAGATGAATGAATGAATGAATGAATGAATGAAATCCTTCAGCATTTTTAATTGCAATGATTTTACTGTACATTAGCTAAACTTTTAAATTGTCCGGGGCAGGAGAGAAGATTCTAGCGTGACCCGAGATCAGTTCGGATAAGCGGTAGAAAATGAATGAATGAATGAATAAACAGCAGCCTCTGTATTAAAGTGAAGTGAGGAGAACATCATCCTCATTCAGTCGTGTGCTAAACTCATTCACTGAGCTGATCCTAGTGCTGCCCTCAGGGAATGTTTTCATCACCTGACCACATTCCTGCTCTCTGTGTGTGTGTGTGTGTGTGTGTGTGTGTGTGTGTGTGTCTCTGTGTCTCTCTCTCTCTGTGTGTGTGTCTGTGTCTCTCGCTCTCTGTCTGTCTCTGTCTGTCTGTCTCTTTCACAGACACACACACACACACACACATTTACACACACACACACACATTTACACACACACACACACGTATACACACAGATACATACACATTTACACAAACATACACACACGTATACACACATACATACATACATACATTCATACACACACACACACACACATCGGTAGCTGTTTGTGATTATTCGGCATTTTCCGTCTGTATTCGGCTCCACTCGCCTTTTTTGGAGCGAAAGAGTCGCATGGTGAAATCATCAGGCCGAGAATATTCAGGTAAAAAATAAAATAAAAAAAAAAAAACTGTTGTACCTTTTTGTCTCAGGCAAATATAAATCTTTATAAATCTTTCTAACTCTTTATATCCCTTCTGCCTCCCTGCTTTTTATAATGATGTATTTGTCTTTATTAATCCTGTTTCTCTAAAATAGATATAAATATATATTTGTTCTTTTTAAAAGCTGCTACAAACAGCTGTGAGCTGACATTATAATACAGTGTGTGTGTGTGTGTGTGTGTGTGTGTGTGTGAGAGAGAGAGAGAGAGAGAGACAGAGGGACACTTCTGATATGTCTCACTTGTCCCCAAACCCCAGACCTTATAAAGTAAAGGTGTGTTTAAATGTTTATGACACACACATGGCTGCACGTGTCCTTCTGCTGAGGATATAATAAAGTTCTCACCATACAGCGATGCGGTCCTTGGGGTAGTGGAGGCGGTCGATGGCGCCGAGGACATGCGGGAGTGACCGCTCCGAGTTACGGCACAGCAGCGCGAGCAGAACGCGCGGTGCCAGCAGAGGAGACTCGGGGTTCCAGCGCTCCTCCGGGAAAGATCCCCAACACGGGGCGAGCGCGAGCAGCGCCGCGGCGCCGGAGAGCAGCAGCACGCCCCTGTGCATGGCGACACCGGCACCTATTACTCCGGTATACCGACAAGCGATACTGTACTAACACCCTGATCACTCAGACCTTAATCCGCGCATGCGCACAGTCAGAAGCAGAAATTAATCCTTCACCAAATTGTTAGTGATCACAACAGCACACATTACTACAATAAAGCACCTAAAGAAGACCGTTACAGAATACGTGTTGGCCACGCCCCTTTAAGACGATCCAGTCTGTTTGGGGGCGTGGTCAATGGAACAGGGGGCGTATAAATATCTAACCCATACACAGGCAGATGTGAAACACCTGGATGGCGGGAAATTTCTTTAATTAAAGTTTTATATACACTTTATGTGATTTAAATAAGCAATAAATCATAAAATAATCTACATTTTAAAGTGTATTTGTTTCATCCATCATTAAATGGTTTTGAACAGCACAGTATACACACATACACACACACACACACACTCACTCACTCACTCACTCACACACACACACACACACACACACACACACACACACACACACACACACACATATACTGTATATATAAAAACAATAACAAAGTAAAGCAATGTTCAGTGTTAAACACTAGGGGGAACCAAAAAACAACCTTAAGGGCAAAAAATAAATAAATAAATAAATAAATAAATAAATTAATTAATTAATTAATTAATTAATTAATTAATTAATTAATTAATTAATTAATTAATCAATAAATTAATCACTTAATTAATTGATTGATTAATTAATTAATTACAATAAAATAAAATAAAATAAAATAATATAATATAATAATAATAATAATAATAATTAGCCGCGGTATAATATAAAAACTAGCTAAATACTCCTGAAAGCCAAACAGTTTGCTATATCGCTACCTAATCTATCAGTGGTTATTAAAATGTACAAACGCAGTGACAAAAAGCTACAATGGCGCCCCCTTTAGACCGCGCACTATACAGGTGCCTTTACTCAGGTAAGAGGAGCTGGATCAGGTCAGACTCCTCCCCAACCACCCCCCAACCCCCCGGACTGGTTCTGTGTGTGTAACACAGTAAGGTCTACAAACATTATACTGAAATGTACTAGATTATTTTATTTCACATTTCAAGATAATCCAAGACACAAGTCCTGTTCAGACTTTCTAGCAGCACATGGTTATTTGTTCTCAGATCAACAATATTAATATGCAAAACCCCTGCGTGATCTGGCAACCCGGCTCTATATTTCTCCACCTGTAAAAGCTCTTCCTCCTTCCAGGGTTTACGCACCGACGTTAAGTTTCATTTCTAGGGAAAGAAAAACACGACACTTTTTATTTCCTTTTTCAGCTTTAACTTTCATTTCCTCTGAGGATAACTCATGGCGTCCTCAGTAGAAGACGACCTCACGTGTCCGGTGTGTTTAGAGATTTTTCAGGATCCACAGATCCTCTCATGTGGACATACTTTCTGCCTCCGGTGTGTCGGACATCATCACCGTTTCTTCACCTTTTGCACTCGGATATGTCCCATGTGTCTGCAGGTGATACACCAGGAACCGGTGACCAACCTGGCTCTGAGGAACACCTGTGAGACCTATCAGAGGGAGAAGGAGAGAAAGGAGAGAGAAGAGAGAAAGGAGAGAGAAGAGAGGGAGGAGGACGAACGCACTAAATGTTCATTGCACAGAGAGAAAATCCTGTTTTTCTGTAGGGATGATGGAGTGACCATATGTCCTCAATGCAGGAAAACTACTCATATGTCACACAAAGTTCAGCCTCTTACACACGCTGTACCTCAGCGCAAGGTGTGTATTCAGCTAACAAGTCCTGACAACAAATCTTTAAAGTTCCTGTTTTTAAAACATTACCTTACCTAGAACATAACAGTAGTAGCCTCAATGTTAGGAAGATGTTCTTCAGATCATCCAGGCTTAGTTTGAGGTCCATCTCAGTACCATGAATGTTTTTGTTTACTTATCGTTTCTTATCATTTGTTCTGTTACCATGAGAAAGCATTTCATTCTGATGAAATGAAAACGAAGGTTTCCAAGAAGGTTAGGAATAAAAATGATTAGACTGAACACATTGCAGCTACAAGACTATAAGACTATATTTTATCTCTGCAGGACCAAATTAAAGCAGCTCTGCATCCAGCTGAGAAAGTTCTAGAGTCTTTGCGGAATGGCACAGCACTGGAGCGTAAAGTCACCAAATACATTGAGGTAAAGTGTAGGACATGGTTCTGATTGTCAAGGTGAAATGCATGAGTATGAGCAGGCTTTTGTTTATCAGCTGGTTGAACAAAGCTGGTTGTTTAGCTGGTTGTTCCTGTTCTCTCTTCTAAATGATAGCATTCAACGAACTGTTCTTTTTTCTTCTCTTACTTTCGTATTGTTCGGTATTTAATTTCCAGGTACTCCGCATTCTTCCTCTACAATTACACATATCTTAGTGATGGTGTCATGGAAGCTTTCTGTTTTCTGCTCAGGCTCCTGCTTTGCCAGGTCTCCTGATGATTGTTTGCACCTGTGTTTTGTTCTGCTATATTTTTAGCTTGTGAGCAATCACGCCGTCTCATGGTGAATAATAAACCATGAAAAAAAAAAAAAACAATCAAAAGAAATCATTTAATTACAAGTCAAATATTTTATTAATATGAACCAAAAATCACTGGCGTTGGTTAGACTCATAACCAAAAGACACGAGAGAAAATAAAATAAATACATTGGTGATATTTGTACAGATTATTGATGATTGTGCTCTTTATTCTCATGTATTTATATTGTTTTGTGTTATATATGAACTTGAGCATATTGTTAATAAATATATCTGCTTATTATTAGCTCATTAACTGCTCTGTTTTTACACTCTGTACTGTATATGTGCTGAATATTTCTTTCTCTCTTTAAGTGTCAAGCTGAGCAGGCAGAGAAGCAGATAAAGGACGAGTTCGAGAAGCTTCATCAGTTCCTCAGAGAAGAGGAGGAGGCTAGAAGAGCAGCACTGAGGGAGGAAGAGGAAGAGAAGAAAGAAAAACTGGAAGGATGGACTGAACAAGAGTTAAAGTCCATCTCTGATAGGTTGCTGGAGGTGGAAGAAGAGATGGCGAATGATGATGTCACATTCCTGTTGGTAATAAACGAGTAAATCTGTTAGGAAGGCTTTTATTATTTTTAATAACAATCTTCAGTTTAAGGATGAATCTGAGCATAAAAGCTTTTTCTTAATCTGTTTCTTCTATTTTAATTTCAGAATTTTGACCAGATTATGAGACGGTATGTTTTTAATGCATTTGACTCTCACAGCATCAGATTCCCTGCCTTTATAGATCAGATTCTGTGTGTATAGAAACATACAGTTAACATACAGAGGCTCTGTGTTTCAGGGCTCGGTACAGAAGGTCCGATTCACAGCTGAGCTCCGGGTCTCTGATCAACGTCTCCAATCATGTTGGAAATCTGAGATTCAGAGTGTGGGAAAAGATGAAAGATCTCTGTCCTTACTGTGAGTATGTAATCCCCATGTATCCCTAACACTTAAATAGCTCAAGCGAGTCAAGTAATCTTTTATCTTTTAGCATTTTTTACAAATGAAAGTTTACTGAAAGTCTTGAATTTTTGGTTTCCATTTATTCGTCTTTCTTCTTTTTTTTATTTATTTTTTATAAGATTTTCATATTTCTAGATTGTTTATTACTTTTGTAACATGTGGTGTGTAACGATGCTCCAGTCTCATACTGAAATAATGAATTTACATTTATTTATTTATTTATTTATTTATTTATTTATTATATATAAATTTTTTGTTGTGGATGTATTTCGACGTGTCCATGTGCAGGTAAAGGATCGGGTAAAGTTTCCGCTTATCAACAAATCATCATGAACAATATCAGACTAGAGCAAGTTGAAGAAACCAGAAAGAATATAAAAACCTGAACGGCAAGCAGTAACCAGCGTCTTGGTAACGACTGGTGAAAATCAACAGCGTACAGCGAGTGTATATTTCACAAAGAACAAATAAACACCAGGGCTTAAATACACAGAATAATCCAAGGTCCAGCTGAAAATGGTAGAATAATCAAAACACACTCTGGCAATTATTAATGAAAAATGTGGGCGGAGACAAAACATGAACCAAAACAAACGCTTGACATCACGGGATAATGTGCCGTAAAGTAAAATGAGTGTAATCAGTGATAGAAGGTCTTGTTTGTTCATATAAGGTTTTATACATCATTCTTTAATAGTTGGCAAATTTCTGTGGTAACAAATCCGTTGGGGTTGAACTGTTCTCCCCAACACCAGTAATCACAGACAGCTGAATGTGGATTGATATTTAATTGTAATGGTGGAGTAAAGTATGGATCAAGGCCTGATTTAATTAGATTTAATGAGATTACAATGTCTTAAATAAGATGAATCATTTAAAATGAAACATTTGCGGTGTAAATCACACCCATATGTCGATGACGCTGTTTTGGTCGCTCAGGTAGAATCATCAGGACACTAATATTCCAGAATACTGGATGAAGATGTATAAGTATAAAATGATAAACAGATAAAAAACACAATTAAGTGTTTCTCTGTTTTTATTTAGACCCAGTAGTCCTCGATCCAAACTCTGCCCACATCTCTGTGTCCGGTGATCTGGTGTCTGGGAGCAGATCCGTCCACAGGTTTTACTCCTCCAACCCCCTACAGAAGAACTCTAACCTGTTGGTTCTCGGTTCAGAGGCCCAAAATGCCTCCCTCAACTACTGGGACGTGGAAGTGGGAGACAGCAAGCACTGGACCATCGGTGTGTGTCGACGCTCAGCAGCTGGGAGAAACCACCCGCAGGACCTGACCCCTCAAAATGGGTTTTGGGGTCTCTGCAGAAATGGAGATTTCTATTACATCTTAGGGTCCACAGAGACTCCGCTTCAGTTAAGGAGGTCTCCAAAAATAGTGCGGGTGAAGCTGATGCAACGCCTCGATCTCAACAGCTGGAAACTTTCCTGGATGTTGAGCTTTTCAGATGCTTCCAATGGATCTGTGATGGCTTGTATTCGTGATGTAGCCTTTAGGAGGGATTTATTTCCATTTCTGATCCCAGAGGAGAAAAACGCTTCTCTGCGCATTGTTCCTGTGAATGTAAACATCACCATGGAGAAGAAATTAACCTTCTCAGACAGGCACATGGACCTGATACCTCTTTATATCATTGGATTCTTCGTGGTGCTTTTGATGGTTTTGATGCTTTGGCTGTTAAAAAAATAAAATGAAGGAAGTGAAAGTCAGAGGTTTTTTTTGGGTTGCATTATAAGAAGCACCTGATAAGAATAATGTTTAAATACTCAAGATTAGACTGATTAGATTCTAAGCAGGAGTTTGCTTATGTTTTATTTACTAAACAATCATCAGAGGTAAAAATGTACCAGGATTTTCTTTAATTTGATGGTGATCCTCTGTGTTGTTATATACTGTAACTGTATAATGAAAAGACACTAATATTCTATTTTTTGCCATAGTGACACATTATAAATGTGTACAACTGTATAAAAAAGAAACTAAATAAATATGAATAGTTCTGCATGAAATGTCTTTAAATAGTTTTTTTTAATGAACACACACACACACACTCACACACTCACACACACATCTAAAAAAATTATTTATATATTAGAGGCTATTTAGTTGTATATATTTTTGAATCTGCATTACAAATATTTATTAACACAGACGTGTGGTGCAGGATGAATAATGGACAAGTTTCATTCGGTTCATCACGGGAAAGCATGACACTGTCTAACCATCAGTTGTAATAATCACATGGAGACCATCTTGTGCTCACATGCTGAATCGATGTATGAAACAGAGTCTACATTAAATCCTGACTCATACAGCACGGGGAAGTGGTGGCCTAATGGTTAGAGAGTCTGACTCCTAGCCCTAAGGTTGTAGGTTCGAGTCTCGTTCCGGCAATACCACGACTGAAGTGCCCTTGAGCAAGGCACTGAACCAACCCAACTGCTCCCCGGGCGCCGCAGCATAAATGGCTGCCCACTGCTCCAGGTGTGTGTTCACTGTTGTGTGTGTGTGTTCACTGCTGTGTGTGTGTGTTCACTGCTGTGTGTGTGTGTGTTCACTGCTGTGTGTGTGTGTTCACTGCTGTGTATGTGTTCACTGCTGTGTATGTGTTCACTGCTGTGTGTGTGTGTTCACTGCTGTGTGTGTGTGTGTTTACTGCTGTGTGTGTTTACTGCTGTGTGTGTTTACTGCTGTGTGGTGTTCACTGCTGTGTGTGTGTGTGTTCACTGCTGTGTGTGTGTGTTCACTGCTGTGTGTGTGTGTTCACTGCTGTGTGTGTGTTCACTGCTGTGTGTGTGTGTTCACTGCTGTGTGTGTGTGTTCACTGCTGTGTATGTGTTCACTGCTGTGTGTGTGTGTTCACTGCTGTGTGTGTGTGTTTACTGCTGTGTGTGTGTTCACTGCTGTGTGTGTGTTCACTGCTGTGTGTGTGTTCACTGCTGTGTGTGTGTTCACTGCTGTGTGTGTGCACTTTGGATGGGTTAAATGCAGAGAACGAATTCTTGTTGAAACTCATGTGCACTATAAAATGCTCGTGACTTCAGATGGACCTGCAGGAATCCTGAAAAGAAAAAAAAACCTTATAAAAACAAGACTTGAGTGTGCAACAGTTCTGCATGTGGTAACAATCAGATGTTTTGGAAATGTTCCAGTATCTTTTTCAAAAGAAAGTCATTACATAAGACAACGCTTAAGCATTGACACACAGCTCCAGCACTGTGGTGTAATCCTGCCTCTTTACCTTCCGCCTATCCCTCTGTTTTTGTTTTTACACCAATTACATTCAGTTCCCCGCCCAGGAGGCAGTCTCACTCAGGAACTCTTCAGAGTTTTCACTTTCTCAGGATCTCTTCTGATATGCTCCTAACTTATAATCTCTCTGTCTGCTTTGGAGTTTTGGCATCTCCTTCATGGCGTCCTCTCTAGAAGACGATCTCTCGTGCTCGGTGTGTTGTGAGCTTTATAAGGATCCTCAGCTCATCCATTGTGGACACACTTTCTGTCGCCAATGCCTTAAAAAACACTGGAGTGTAAACACCGCCCGGTCGTGTCCTCTGTGCCGCAGGGTGTGTGCACAGGAACCCGTGACCAACCTGGCTCTGAGGAACACCAGTGAGTCCTATCAGAGGGAGAAGGAAAAGGAGAGGAAGGAGCAAGAGAGCAACAGTAAAGTCAGATGTTCTCAGCATGGAGAGAAAGTCCAGTTCTTCTGTAAAACCGATAATGAGGTCATTTGTTCAAAGTGCAGGAAAGAAAGACACACATCACACAGAGTTCAGCTGCTCACAAATGCTGTACGACAACACAAGGTGAGACAGACAGACAGACAGACAGACATGAAGAGAGACAGACTTCCTTCTCTATCTCAGTATTTACACAACCACAGCCACAGTATTTCATTTTTCTGGGATATGATCTTACCTTTTCCAGCCTTTCAGCTTTTTTAAAAGTAAAATGTTAGCTTTCTTTACTGATCCTTGCCTGCTCCACCGATTTATCACATATTTTCTGAAATGTCTGTAATGTCTCTAATTAACTTGTTCTGAGAAAGGAAAACTCCACCCTGATGCACATCACATCTGTTTATACTGAAGTATTTATAGTGTGATCAGTGATTCTGCTGCTATTGTGTAGTTTGTATTGTTGTATTATTGTTTTTTCAGTTCAGTTTGTTTGCAGCTCTTATGGTTATTGGTGGCGTTACTGGTTTCACTGGTGTTCAATGTCCTGATAATGAGCAATCCAGAGTAATACTAGTGGAGACTTTGAAACAAATGCTGGACTCAATGTCCCTGAGTACAATGCAGCTACAACCAGGTCCATAAGTAGTGGCACAGTTTTGTTAATTTTTCCTATAAAATGAAGCAATCAAGAAGTGACTGAAGTGTTGACTTTCTGCTTTAATTTAAAAGCTTTAACAGAACATTAACACGGTTCTATTTTCACTGGTAACAACGCCATTGGAAATCATTTGGATTATTACAATGGTTTGTATGCAAATCCTTTAGTCAACAAAACCTGTGGACATAACCGCATGCTGAGTTTCTGCTCCTGAGATACTTTGCCATGATGATAAATTCTGCAGTCTTTGCTTGTTTGTGTGTCTTTCAGTCTTCAGTTTTGTCTTCAGTAAGTGAAAAGCGAGCTCAGGTTGACATCATGGTCATTTATGGCCATTCTATTTCTCTGCTTTGAGAAGCACCTGGGTCGCTGTTATGGTAGGTTTTGGGTCTCGGTTTGCAGCATTTGAGTGAATCTGAGTAGAAAGTCCAGGTTTTACTCATCAGACATAATCCTGCTGCTTCTTTCAGTAGTCACTTCAGCAATACACACCAGTGACCAAGTTCCACTGGATGCTGCACATGTCCATGCTGTAGCACTGCCTCCACTACGGAGATGTACAGAACGCTTTGATCATAAACCCTTCTTCTTGCTCCATACTCCATCATTCTGCTACAAGTAATTCTTAGTTTTATTTGTCTAAAGAATCCAGAACTGTGGCTTGTTTTAGAAGGGCATTCACTAAATTCCATTAGTTTCGTTACCACGACGTAAAGTGGGCGTGGTTTCTGGAGGTCTCGGAAAAACGCCCTCTTTCAAAAAAAAGAGCAAACCTACGATGGATAATGAAGGACAAATCAGTCATACAGGTAGATTTTATATTTGATATCTATTACGCTTTATTATCTTACAGTTAAGCTATTTTCGAAAACAAATAAACAACCAAAAACTACGGTTAGGGTTAGATTATTAAATAGGCCACGCCTATCCGATGACGCAATATCTGTTACGCTGTTCTGAAATCCCTGGAAATAAGTGCATCCCGTTTTAGATGTCATATCTGGCCTTTCTGTTTTTGAGTGATTTGCATCTTGATATAAACCACATTCATGAAGATTTCTCTGAAAACATGTCTGTAATTTCTAAACAATTTAATGCAATTTATTTTGTTCAGCCACTTGAAGTAAAACAGAAGATTTGAAGTCTTCACTTCACTTACATTTTGATTTCTTTATTTTAATCAATCGTGATTCTTTACAAAGGCAAAATTAGTTAATTGCCACGTTTGGTTAGTTAGCTATCTATGATATAATTAGCCTGATATTTGACCATTTTGACCTGTGCAGTGATGAACCGGTCAGTAAGGTTAAAAAAATCTTTTACTTATGTAACGTGACATATTTCTGAGTAACAATGATTTCATCCTTACATACAGATCAAGATTTAAAGCAACAGAAAAGTGACGTGACATACAGCTAAGTACGGTGACCCATACTCAGAATTTGTTTTCTGCATTTAACCCATTCAAAGTGCACACACACAGCAGTGAACACACACACAGTGAACACACACCCGGAGCAGTGGGCAGCCATTTATGCTGCGGTGCCCGTGGAGCAGTTGGGGGGTTTTCGGTGACTTGCTCAAGGGCACCTCAGTCGTGGTATTGCTGGCCCGAGACTCGAACCCACAACCTTAGGGTTAGGACCAGGGTTAGGCTGCTGGACCAGACAACATTCCGGGCAGGGTGCTCAGAGAATGTGCAGAACAGCTAGCGGATGTCTTTACGGACATCTTCAACATTTCCCTGAGCAGCGCCATTGTTCCTACGTGCCTCAAATCTACCACCATCGTTCCTGTCCCAAAGAAGTCTACAGTGTCCTGCCTCAATGACTATCATCCCATTGCACTCACACCCATAGTTATGAAGTGCTTCGAGAAGCTCGTCATGAGGCACATCAAGACCCAGCTACCACCCTCATTGGACCCCCTACAGTTTGCGTATCATCCAAACCGCTCCACAGACGATGCCATTGCCACAGCCCTCCACTTAGCCCTCACCCACCTGGACAATAAAGACACTTATGTACGAATGCTGTTCATAGACTTTAATTCAGCATTCAATACAATCATCCCTCAGCACCTGACTGAGAAGCTGAGCCTGCTGGGACTAAACACTTCCCTCTGCAACTGGATCCTGGACTTCCTGACTGGGAGACCTCAGTCAGTCCGGATCGGGAACAGTATCTCCAGCACCACCACACTGAACACTGGAGCCCCTCACTGCTGCATTCTCAGCCCACTGCTGTTCACCTTGCTGACTCACGACTGTGCAGCAATGCACAGATCGAATCATATTATCAAGTTCGCCGATGACACGACTGTGGTGGGTCTCATCAGCAAGAACAACGAGACAGCATACAGGGAGGAGGTGCAACAACTAACTGCCTGGTGTAGAACCAACAACCTGTCTCTGAATGTGGATAAAACTAAAGAGATGGTTGTTGACTTCAGGAGAGCACAGAGTGACGACTCTCCGCTGAACATCGACGGATCATCTGTAGAGATCGTAAAGAGCACCAAATTTCTTGGTGTTCATCTAGCGGAGAACCTCACCTGGTCACTCAACACCAGCGCCATCACCAAGAAAGCCCAGCAGCGTCTCTACTTCCTACGAAGGCTGAGAAAGGCACATTTCCCTCCCCCCATCCTGACCATGTTCTACAGAGGGACCATTGAGATCATCCTGAGCAGCTGCATCACTGTCTGGTTCGGGAACTGTATGATCTCGGATCGCAAATCCCTGCAGCGGATAGTGAGGACAGCTGAGAAGATCATTGGGGTCTCTCTTCCCTCTATCACAGACACTTACACCACACGTTGCATCCGCAAAGCCAACAGCATTGTGGACCTCACACACACCCCTTACACACACTCTTCACCCTCCTGCCATCTGGAAAGAGGTACCGAAGCATTCGGGCCCTCACGACCAGACTGTGTAACAGTTTCTTCCCACAAGCCATCAGACTTCTCAATAACTGAACTGTACTGTACTGAGCACAACATACACACACATCATCTGTATGGACTGCACAGACCCTCACAAACACACACACTGACACATCAAACTGTTTACATGCTGTTTTGCACACTTTTTTCTGCTGTTTTTGCACAAACTGTCCCAACATTTCAGCTGTTTTTGTATAATATATTATAACATATTGTACAATATCGCTGCCATTTCACACATACTATACAATATTTCAGATATTTGCTGTTTTTTGCACAATATATATTGTTCCAAGGACCTGCTGCTAAGAAACTGTGTTCATTCTAATGTTACTGCACGAAATATTGTTTGAACATTCAGTATTCACATACAGTATATACACTGGTCGGTCGGCGCTGTTTCTGTTACTGTTTACTGTTTATTGTCTTTTGTGTATTGCATTTTTTGTACTTTTTGTATTGTCTTGTAACTTTGTGTCTGCACTGTCTTTTGTCCTGCACTGTCTTTTGTCCTGCACTGTCTTGTCCTGCACTGTTTGCACCAGGTAGCACAGTTGCACTTTATGTGGCTAAGACTACTTACTGTACAAGTCTTTAGCCCTGTCTTTGTTTTATGTAGCACCCTGATCCTGGAGAAATGTTGTCTCATGTCACTGTGTACTGCAACAGCTATATATGGTTGAAATGACAATAAAAGCTTCTTGACTTGACTTGAGGAGTCAAACTCTCCAACCATTAGGCCACGACTTCCCCAAATGATGAAAATGATGTAATGTTTCATCGTTTTACCTGCTGGTGTTTTCATGTCCCTGATTTCATCTTTCATCAGGTGCGAATTAAAGCTGCGCTCCAACCAACTGAAAAAGCTTTGCAGTCTCTAAAGAACGGCACTTGTCACACAGCTCAAATCATCAAGTACATTCAGGTAACTCAGTGACAACATCTACTTATTTTACTAAAATGAAACAGCCCAGTTTCAGGTTACACAGAGATTACAGTGACTACCTGCTTCTGGCTTGTTGGGTTTGTTAAATACGTAATGAAGCCTTTGTGTTAACATTTTTTCTCTCTTGAAGTTAATAGGACAAAAAATACACAAGCCTAAGCTTATCATGTTACTATGAAACATAACTCTTATGACCTGAAGAATGAAGTTTTCAGACATCTCTTTCTCTCCTTCTGTAGCTTTCTTTCTCTCTAATTGTTCTTTCGCTCTCAGTCTCAGGCCCAGCAGGCAGAGAAGCAGATAAAAGCAGAATTTGAGAAATTTCACCATTTTCTTCGAAAGGAAGAAGAGACGAGAATAACAGCACTGAAGAAAGAAGTGGAGAGAAAGAGAGGGAAGGTGGAGGAAAAGATAGAACGAGAGATACTGCTTCTTTCTGACAGAGTGAAGGAGGTGGAAGAAGAAATGGAGACTGAAGATGCCACATTCATGCAGGTAAAATACAACAAAAAGACAGCTCTCCCAAAAAGCCATGTAGAGGGAACACGTCATCTAAAATATCGTCGATAAACATTTAATTTCAGCTGATGTTCTCAGTTCAGCTGAATGACAATTTAATTTTTTTTAATCTTTTATTGTCATTTCAATGAATATAGAATTTTATTTGTATTGTGCTTAATAATAGACATAGTCTCAGAGCAGTGTTACAGAAATAGAAATAAAAAATACAGAAATAAAATAAATAAATAAATAAATAGCTGATGCAGTGCACAGTGAAAAGAAACGATGTTCCTCTAGGACCCTGGTGCTACATTTAGACACAGAGCGTCAACACAACGAAGGGCTAAAGCTAAGGGCTAAAGCTAAGGAGTAAAGCTAAGGGCTAAAGCTAAGGGCTAAAGCTAAGGGCTAAAGGCTAAAACAACACGTGTGCTGCCTTGTGAAAACAGTGCAAGACACAGGACAATACAACACCCTACAGGACAGATACATAACACAGAGCAGACCAGTACACAGTCTGTGTGGTTTTTAGTGTAGATATGAACACCACTGTAGTTTAGAGCAAAATAAAATAAAATTAAATTAAATTAAATTTCCAGTCAAATAAAACGTCGCTCTTATAAGGACCCATGGAACAGATGAGCTTCAGTACATCAGCTGGATTCAGTATATTACCACAGAAATGAAGAGTTTTGTACAATTTCACAAATATCACCTGGTTATGTGAGTTACTGAGACCTTTCTGTAGAGTCGAACCAGTCTGTCATTCACCTCTGACCTCTTTCCTCATCAACAAGGCTGAATCTCAGGAGATTAACATTTTCTGCCACCAAAGTGTCATGATATCTAAAGCTCTCGGCCTGCAGGCTTTTCCTTACTGTGCTGCTGCCACATGATGGATTATAATCAAGAATAAATGTGGAAATATGATTTTTTTTGTATTGTGTAACGTGTATTGTTGGTTTTCTTGTCTTACAGAATTATAACTTTATACTACAGAGGTATGTTATTCTAATATTCAGCTCAGCTCTTTCCACTTCCTATTTCCTCTTCCTATTTCCTTTTCCTGTTTTTGTCATGTGTTGTTCCGGCTTTAAAACCTTCACTTATTTTTGTTTGCCTCTGTTATCTGTTACTTCTTTTCTTCAGTTTTTTTCACCAGACAGGATGGACTTGATGATGTGTCTTGTGTTTCACATTGTTTTAAAGCTACACTTTTGAGATGTCTTCTCTTCTTTTTTTTTTTCTATCTTGTTTATCTGGTTTAATTATTTGAAGTACTTTTGACTGTCGATTCTAAATCACGATGACTGCTCGATGAATGAATGTGTTACACTGCATCTACTACATACTGGAAATGTTCAGTAAAGAAGAAAAGACAAAAACATCCCTTCATTTTTGGCTCTCATGTAACAACATCTTACTACACAATGGTTGGTAAATTTCCTGTTTGCGTCTGTGTGTGTTTCAGAGCTCAATACACAATCCTAGACTCAGAGTTAAGTTCAGAAAATCTCATCAACATGGCCAAACATGTGGGGAATCTGGGATACCGAGTGTGGGAGAAGATGACGGATATCTTTCTTTACTGTGAGTGAAACTCTAAGCATTTGTTTTCCCTGAGACAGCATGATAACGTGCAGTCAGAAGATCATCATATGCTTTTCTGCTCTGTCCAGATCCGATCCTCCTGGATGTGAACACTGCTCCTGAGGACTTTTTCATATCAGATGACCTGGGAAGTGTAGGGAAGTCATTACACATGCGTCCGAACCCTATTCCATTTCAGGAGACCAGTTTGGTGCTGGGATCTGAGGGATACAGTGACGGATACCATTGCTGGAACATTGAGGTGGGAGACAGTAAGCACTGGACTCTCGGTGTGTGTCAACACTCAGCAAACATGAAGTCGGTGGAACCTTTGACTGCCGAAACGGGCTTCTGGGGTCTGAGTAGAAAAGGGGAATCCTATATGCTCCTGACTTCATGCAAATACTCGTTCCGGATACGCAGGAAGCCAAGAACAGTGCAGGTGCAACTGGGCTGGTGGTATACCATAGGCAGTGTGAGCATAAGTCGTATGGTGAAATTTGTGGATGTCAGTGATGGATCTGTGATTGCATGTTATACTGGAATTCCTCACGGTGTGCAGTTGTTTCCATTCCTGATCCCAAAAGAGCGTCTTTCTCATCTACGCGTTGCTCCTGCTAATCCAGCCCTGGTCTTAGAGCACACGTTTGTAGAGAGGCAAAAAAATCAGATTGCTGATTACATATTCTATTTGTTTATAATGGGCTTGATCATATGGGTGTGGTTGTGTGGAGTGAGAGAGTGACTGAGTGAGAGAGTGAGAGGTAGTGTGAGTGAGTGAGTGAGTGAGTGAGTGAGTGAGAGAGAGTGTGTGAGTGAGAGAGAGAGAGAGAGTGTGTGTGTGTGAGAGAGAGAGAGAGAGAGAGAGAGAGAGTGACTGAGTGAGAGAGTGAGAGGGAGTGTGAGTGAGTGAGTGAGTGAGTGAGTGAGTGAGTGAGAGAGAGTGTGTGAGTGAGAGAGAGAGAGAGTGTGTGTGTGTGTGTGTGAGAGAGAGAGAGAGAGAGAGAGAGAGAGAGAGAGAGTGACTGAGTGAGAGAGTGAGAGGGAGTGTGAGTGAGTGAGTGAGTAAGTGAGTGAGTGAGTGAGTGAGAGAGAGTGAGTGAGAGAGTGAGTGAGTGAGAGATGTGTGTGTGTGTGTGTGTGTGTGTGTGTGTGTGTGTGTGTGTGTGTGTGTGTGTGTGTTCATGTGTGTGTTTTATTTTCTGTAAGACATGCAAATTTAAAATTTCCAACATAACTGTCAAAACATTTTACCAAACACAAACCAGGCAGGCAGGTTATAGAGTGGTTATAGAGTCTAATAAAAATCCTCTTTCTCACTAATAAAAACACTTTAAACACACATAACATACACACTGGGTTTATTAGCAGATTCACAACAGCTATATTCTGCATATTTGCTTCACATTCTGTACAATTAAAAAAGCTACTAATGAATTTCATGAAATTTAAAACAATGTATTTTATAAAGATAGCAGAGGAACTAAATTAAATTAAGAAATGAAAACAGAGGTCATTAAATATCACAAAAGTTTTAAACAATTATTAAATAACACAAAAATCACAGAACAGTCACTTTGAAAATTCTGATATATAATACAATATGTGCTAAAATTTTATATGTATTTATATGTGAAACAACATTGTGTCAAGAAAATAATCATCACTATTAAATCAATATCGAAAAATATCACCTGCGCTTATTTGGTCATGTGACTAAATCACACTTAAAGGCACAGTGTTAGGTGGTCAGAGGGGATTGTGGGTAACTCCGCAGTGGCGTACAGAGTATTTGGGTGGACAGAGGGGATTGTGGGTAACTCTGCAGTGGTGTACACATTGTTTGTGTGGTCAGAGGGGATTGTGGGTAACTCCGCAGTGGCGTACACAGTATTTGGGTGGACAGAGGGGATTGTGGGTAACTCTGCAGTGGTGTACACATTGTTTGTGTGGTCAGAGGGGATTGTGGGTAACTCCGCAGTGGCGTACACAGTATTTGGGTGGACAGAGGGGATTGTGGGTAACTCCGCAGTGGCGTACACAGTGTTTGGGTGGACAGAGGGGATTGTGGGTAACTCCGCAGTGGCGTACACATTGTTTGTGTGGTCAGAGGTGATTGTGGGTAACTCCACAGTGGCGTACGCAGTATTTGGGTGGACAGAGGGGATTGTGGGTAACTCTGCAGTGGTGTACACATTGTTTGTGTGGTCAGAGGGGATTGTGGGTAACTCCGCAGTGGTGTACACAGTGTTTGGGTGGACAGAGGGGATTGTGGGTAACTCCGCAGTGGCGTACACAGTGTTTGGGTGGACAGAGGGGATTGTGGGTAACTCCGCAGTGGCGTACACATTGTTTGTGTGGTCAGAGGGGATTGTGGGTAACTCCGCAGTGGCGTACACATTGTTTGTGTGGTCAGAGGGGATTGTCGGTAACTCCGCAGTGGCGTACACATTGTTTGTGTGGTCAGAGGGGATTGTAGGTAACTCTGCAGTGGCGTACACAGTGTTTGTGTGGTCAGAGGGGATTGTAGGTAACTCTGCAGTGGCGTACACAGTGTTTGGGTGGACAGAGGGGATTGTGGGTAACTCCGCAGTGGCGTACACATTGTTTCTGTGGTCAGAGGGGATTGTGGGTAACTCCGCAGTGGCGTACACAGTGTTTGGGTGGACAGAGGGGATTGTCGGTAACTCCGCAGTGGCGTACACAGTGTTTGTGTGGTCAGAGGGGATTGTGGGTAACTCCGCAGTGGCGTACACAGTGTTTGGGTGGACAGAGGGGATTGTGGGTAACTCCGCAGTGGCGTACACATTGTTTCTGTGGTCAGAGGGGATTGTGGGTAACTCCGCAGTGGCGTACACAGCGTTTGGGTGTACAGAGGGGATTGTGTGTAGAGGAATAACAGAGTAATATTCTGTTTCTTCAGTATCTGCATGTGGTGTGTGGTCTTTAATCTCATCATAGTGGGGCATCTAAAAAAATAGAAGGAAGAGATAAATAAACTGTACAGTCCCACTAGTCTCTTCTGTTCATCTACCCTGTGATCCAGGTGTACAGCAGTGTTTAATGACAGACTGCCTCACTTACATAGAGCTTATTATTAACAGGAAAGTCATGTTCAACACTCAGATACTCACTTCTGAAAGGCTTTCCAACACATTTCTGTCAAAGGTACCTGTGAAAGAGAAAATCACTTCTGACTGTTTAAAACACTCACTTACTAAAATACAAACATAAGTGATTTTCCTTTGTTTAACAAAAACCAGCACATAACATTTTCTATAATCCCAGAGTGCTGTTAATCCGTTGAAATAATGTTCTTATTTGTTATTTTTTAATTAACACTATGCTGTTCGGTGTAAATAAAATGTACAGAGTTCTCTTGTTTTCACACAATAGAAAGTGTTCTAGTTCATAAAGATCTGTTCTGTACCTTGCAACTTTTTCCATATCTGCTTGTAAAAGATCAGAGCTGATACAACACCCAGCAGCAGAATCACACAGATGACCAAAGTGATGATGATGATGGTGGTGAAACCTGCTGAAAAGATCAGAGGAGAGAGGAGATGATGATAAAGTTCAGTCAAATGCTGGTGATGAGACTGATAATTAAAGTGAGAACTCATTTTCCTTCATAAACTTATTTTTAAGTTTCCAATAGAAACTTAATTCTTTCACTGCAAAGTTGTTCATTTGTTCACAGGAAAGGCTTCAGAATGCTTTAAGTTTTAATGCTTTCTATCAACCAGCTAATATAGCATAACAACACCATAGCAACCAACTGAAATATAGTAAACACCTTAGATGGCCTTATCGACATACTGGGTTAGAATAATAACCAGCTAGTAACACACTAACAACCAGCTGGAATACCAGCGCAATTAATTACCCTGGTGAGGTCAAGTGAGTCATCAGAGCAAACCATCTGACAGACACCTGTTACTCTGTTACCTAATACCTGTTACCTAATACTCTATCTACCAGCTAGTATAGCATAGCAACCACTTAGCAACACCCAAGCAATCAACTGGGTTAGCATAACCCACACATAAAAACACAGTAGCAGTCAACTGGGTGCATAACAACCACTTAATAACAATGCCACAACCTAGCAACACCCTAGCAACCAACTGGGTTAGCTTAGCACTTAGCAGCAAAGTAGCAAACAACTGGGTGTATAGTAACCAGTTAACAACAAAGGTACATTTTAGCAACAACCTAACAGTGGCTTAGCATAGCTGTCATCTGGTGACAAAGAGACAGGGTTCTCAAGTTTTGAAGACAGGCAAGCGTGACATCGCAAACCTCCCAATCTCTCTCTCTCTCTCTCTCTCTCTCTCTCACACACACACACACACACACACAAAGTATTTGTTTAATTTCCATTTATTAATTTGTGTGTGTGTGTGTGTGTGTGTGAGAGAGAGAGAGAGAGAGAGAGAGAGAGAGAGAGAGAGAGAGAGAGATTATGACTGGTGGTGTTTATTGTAAGTGTTTGTTGCCTTTTTGGACTCCTTTATCATTTGTAATGTTGCTCCCATTTAAAACAGTTCAGCACAAGCCCAGACATTTTTAGGGTCATGATTGAGGACAATGTCCCGTCCAGAGACAAACTGTTTTGTGTTGAGCCTTTTTTGTTCAAACCTACGAAAATGAATGTTTTTTTCTTCATTGATTGTTGCGTTAAATCTTACCCTGATAGTGCTATTTTCTGATTGGCTATTGTGTAGCCTCTTTTTTTTTGATTGGCTGATACGTGTCTGGCTCGACTAAGCGGTGCGGACTGATACATTTTGGGCGCTGCAGCATATTAAATATATGATAAATAGTCAATAAGATTTTTTGCGTGAGAAATACGATGTGTGGCGGGAGAGTGTGACAAAACACCGAAATGCGTGACTGTCACTCTCAATGCGTGAAACTTGACAGCCCTGAAGAGAACAGACCACAAATGTGTGTATTGTGAAGTCATTACAAGCTCAGGTTCTAGCAACTAAATGGCTGAGCATAATTAACACCTAGCAATTAAGTGGGTTAGCATAGCTAGGACCTAGTGACAAAGAGAACAGACCCTAAATGTGTGTATTTAATATCTTACCAGACTCAGATGTGTCTAATTTGCCATCTGGATTCTCTGTTGTGTCTTTTGTTACTTCTGTTTACAGGAACCAGAAAGTAATCCCATGTTCATATATTAATAACACAAAGAAAACACAGATAAGTCATAACTCTGACTGTAGATTGCTCTGAACTTTGTGGGTACAAACTGTTGACTGACATAAAGACTAGATTTCCAAACAGATGAAAATGACCTTGTTGTTGATTGTATACAGTATTGTCAGTAAATAACAGATGATAAGCAGCAGTAAGAGTCATTGTACCACTTAGACAAACTATTTTTAACTCAGGTGTTTTTTTAATAATTCACTGTAATATGGTAGTAAAATAAATCTCACCAGTAGCTTGGAGCTGAAATACTGTGAAGAACGACTGATAACTGAATGAACGCATGTCTTCAGTAAATGCACAGGAATAAAGTCCTCCATCATCTTTTCTCAAATTAGTGATGTTCACACTGAAAACTTTATTCTTCCTGTCATCAGAAATGGATAATCTGCCGTCCTGGTGTTGTTCTGTTCCACTCGTACGTATCAGTTCAGCGTCACTGAAACCATCTAGTCTGTAGAAGGACTTTAGGTTTGTTTCAAACTCTACTGGATAGAAGCAGCTGATCATCAGAGTCTGTCCCAATTGACCTGTTACTGCTTTTGTCCCACTACAACATGGATCTGTCAATCACATTATTTCATTATTACATTCGTACATTATCACAACTACATTATTCCACTTCACCTGATTTATATTTCTGTTCAAACAAATCAAGATTCTCCATTTTAACACACAGCTGTTGGTGTTAAGAACCTGCTGTTTACATCCTCTATCATGATCAAGTTTAAATATTAAAGCACCTAAAATTTTCTCACCACTGTTCACTTTCAGGTTAATGTCATAATTCCAGTTCAAGTCTCCAAACTGATACATTCCAGTATCCTGTAAACTCAGGTTTATGTAAATCAGTGAAATTATTCCTTCAGTGTAAAACAGAGTAATTCTGTCCTTATGAAGCACTTTGTTTAACTCTGAGACCCGAGCTGTTATCAAATCTTTACACTCTGTGTTTGCTTTAAATTTGCAAAAATACACAGGTGATGTGATAGTTGTTGGGTTTTTGAAGTTAATTATGACACGACCTCCAGGATAACTGATCACATCAAAGCAGTGCACTGAACCTGTCAATCAGAATAAAAAGATTTCAGTCATCTTTCTGATGATAAACACCTTCAAATTCTCTCAGTACTAAAGTTCAGCATGAAACTAACAGCAGCACAAATTCATAATGATTCCTCAACTCTGTAGTTTGTTATTTAATGTATAATTACTGACCTGAGATCAGGTAGAAGGTGATGAAGGAAAAGAAATTCTTCATTCTGTACTGAACTAAAGCTTCACTGATCTTCTCAAAAACTTTAACCCGCTATTAAGGACTGAAATAAAAATATGAAAAATGTATATCATCATTTCTTCATGTTTCTGCTTCTCTCTGGTTTGGTCATTTCCTCTTTCTGTAGCATGTGTCTGCGTTTCCCAACTTCACAGTCCCTCCTACTGATAATGTTGAAACACTGTCATCTATCACCTGACTAATGAACAGTAAAATCATCAAACCCTGAATCAAAAAAAAAACTAAAAAGATGCCCCCAAACCCCCCAAACACCAGTTGAGAACCCCTCTTTCTCTTTGCCCCAACACCCCCCTTTCTCTGTCAGTTTCTTTTTGTGGTTGGATTGAAACAGCTTTCTTTGTCTTTGACTGATGAAGACATACACACTTCTGTTTGGTCATTTCCACTTTCATGCCTGATGAAAGTCACTGAACATCAGCAAATAACTCTATAGTCAGAACAGTATGTTAGTAGACTGTAGGTCAAATATGTCTGGGACTGGGACAGAGGACTTCCTCCACAACAACCAGTCATGTGGGGTGTCCTGG
This sequence comes from Tachysurus vachellii, assembly GCF_030014155.1. Lineage (NCBI taxonomy): Eukaryota > Metazoa > Chordata > Actinopteri > Siluriformes > Bagridae > Tachysurus > Tachysurus vachellii. Next base: position 16,501,900 of record NC_083483.1, read on the forward strand.
TATATAGGGGTTAAGGGTGGATGTCTTTATATGGAGTCAGAAGTGAAGGAAAACTGTTTCTGAGGCCCTCTAATGGATGACTGCTGTACTGTTTTTAAACTGTTAACAATTCTGGACTCTTTGGCACCAACAATCAAAAAAACAACTTAAATGAGCTCGGTGTGGTGATGTGTGTGAATATATCTCATAAATGTAGCTTAAAATGTAAAGGATATTTCTGTAATTTCTAGAAATGTGTGTGTGGGGGTGTTTATATTTTAAAAGGTGTTGCTAATAATAAAAGGAAATATTTATTCTGTTAAAACTAGTTTTTTTCCCATATTCACATTGTGCCTGCAGACTAAAAACTAAATTAATAAAACTAATAACTAATAAAACTATAACATTATTGTTGTTTGTGCTGGAAATGACAACATGACTGAGGGAAAGTGAAAATAACTGTTTGAGGCAAAAAAAAAACCCTTCAATACAATTTTTATGTTAATTGTATCAAGTAAAAAAAAAAAACTATTAACTCTTGGTGCTAGAATCTTCTCTCCTGCCCCGGACAATTTAAAAGTTTAGCTAATTTACAGTAAAATCATTGCACTTAAAAATGCTGAAGGATTTCATTCATTCACGGGTCACGGGGAGCCTGTGCCTATCTCAGGCGTCATCGGGCATCAAGGCAGGATACACCCTGGACGGAGTGCCAACCCATCACAAGAGAACATGCAAACTCCACACACACAAGGCGTAGGCGGGAATCGAACCCCCAACCCTGGAGATGTGAGGCAAACGAGTTAACCAAACAAGCCACCGTGCCCCCGCTGAAGGATTTTAATAATGAAAATGTGTCTGTAAGTAAAAATAGGTTTTAAAAATTACTGTGAATTATTTGAAACAGACTTTAATCACCTGTAAACTCTAGTCATTATTAACCATTAGCATAGTCGGCTAACTTCTAATGTTAATTAGTTAGGGTGTTTAGCTCTTTGCCTGTCAGACATCCAGGTAGCTTGGCAAAATTATAAATGCTTGTTTGCAGTTATACATATATTGTTCTCGGATGGACAACTAACGTGTAATTCTGCTGATTTTGTCAGTTCTTTATATAAGATCTTAATAAATGTAAACTTTATTTCCTGCAGCTGTATGAAAATGGATATTGATTGCGGCCTCAGGTAAGTTATTTTAGGGTGAATCATTTAGCAGTGCATTGGTCTGGCCTGTGAAAATGTGAGGTTTATTTATTTATATATTGATCTTGGTGCAGTTGTCATACATATAATAATTATACTGCTATAGATTCGGTCAATTTACCCAAACAGTTAAAAAAAAAAACAACAACCAACAAATTAGAACATGAAGCATAAAGTCTGATTTAAAAAAAAATGTTTTTACTTTGCCGTCCTTTACATGTGACTCCATCACCAGCAGCTGATTAATATTTGTTCCAAATAATTTCCTGCATTTTGTTCTAACACTTTATTTTACAAAAACAATCTATATTTCTACATTTGTTTTGTCAGAACTTACTGTTGATTAAAATATCATTCAGTTCTAAATGGGTTTATTCACACAAGAGGAATTTACCATATGATAACTATGATGTCCATGATGTAATTTAACCTATAATTTATGTTTAATTTACATAATAAATTTGTAGGACACACGTGTGGCATTTCATTAAAAGATTGAAAAAAAAGGTAAAAAAAAAAAAAAGTTGAAATAAAATATGACAGGTTTTTTCTGCATTATTTATGTAACATGTGGGGATCAAACCCAGATCTCTACGGATTTCATGATCATGCAGAGAATCTGACCTAAATGTAGGCTCAAGTTAAGCACAACTTAAAGTAACATAAATAAAATACAATTAGACTTACACTGAACACAGGACAAATACAACATTCATTCATTTTCTACCGCTTATCCGAACTTCTCGGGTCACGGGGAGCCTGTGCCTATCTCAGGCGTCTTTGGGCATCAAGGCAGGATACACCCTGGACGGAGTGCCAACCCATAGCAGGACACACACACACTCTCATTCACTCACACACTACGGACAATTTTCCAGAGATGCCAATCAACGTACCATGCATGTCTTTGGACCGGGGGAGGAAACCGGAGTACCCGGAGGAAACCCCCGAGGCACGGGGAGAACATGCAAACTCCACACACACAAGGTGGAGGCGGGAATCGAACCCCCAACACTGGAGGTGTGAGGTGAACGTGCTAACCACTAAGACACCATGCCCCCACAAATACAACTTGAATAACAAAACATAAGAATGACCTGGAAAAACATCCGACTACATCATGCAAACACAAAACAATGACTGACAAAGACAGATACAAAAGGGCTGATATATATATAGGGCAAAACATTTAGGTAAATAAGGAACCGGTGGCATGATACCGGTTGGTGGAACCGGGAAGGCGGAACAATAGGAAGGGTAAAACACAGCTCATGTGAGGAACAACGAGCGGAAAAGACAGTTATGAAGAAATACCTTCCAGCACTTTCTGGTAATCTGATACGGAAATGTCCCAGGAGCTCCTAACAACTTCACACTATGGATGGCTGCTTAGACAAATAATTTAGGGAAATCTTATGTTTTGACAGATTAAATATAGGAAATTAGATGATAAACACTGCACTGTAGATTTTAACTTCAACTGCATACACTGTCTAAGCTTCTCTCTTAATTTTAATTAATTTAACACTAAATGATTTAATGACCGTGTGCAAGATTTAATACAGAAAATACTGATACAATTTTTTTTTTAATTAAATTAGTTTATTAAATTATTGAAAATGCTACATTTATGTTTAAAGTGTATCTGCAGTAGTTTGTTGCAGAAGATTGTTGTAAAAAATACATTATACATGATAAAAAAATGCAACTATTATGGTAGTCAGGCTTTACATACAAACATGCTTAGTTAGTTAATGCACAGCATAAAAATTTACTACTGAGAAATCTGAAGTTCAAATTTTGATGGTCACAGCCATCAGAGGTTGTAAATTTGAGAGAAGAGAAGTGGCTGTGCTGTCTGAGTGGGAGGGATGGTGTTACTTCTTTCTCTGATATTCAGAGTAACATTGACCAATTGTGTGGTTCTTTGAGCTCACGTATGAGTAAGAGATGTTCAGCTGCCCTGTGATGTAGCATGAACAGAAGATGGAAAAGTGCAGTGACTTCATGTGTCTTGGAGGAATCACATGCAAGTGTGTGATGAGAAGAGCTAACTAGTGGGGATGTTGGGAAATGACCATTGGGAGACGGTCTGCAATAAAATTCATATTACTGTTCTGACTGGGTAAAGAAAACAAATAGTTGAATATAAAAATCTACCTTAAGAATTTCTCCCATGAACAACATTGCTGATTGATAAAGCAGAAATAGTTCCTTTACTCATTTTCTGACTTTTTGTATAAATGCAGGATATGTACACAATGCCAGGTTTAGATATAAAAAATAGTTGAGAATAAATACACAAGATTTAAAAAAAAAAAAAAAAATTCACATCCCAGTGTCTGGACATGTGCAGAATACATTTACAGGTTTAGATGATAACAGGATACAAAGTTTTACACTGCTTTCATTTAACATGGTTTTGAGAGTTAAGTTCAAGAAAAATGAGTCTGATTGATTGGTTTTAGTTGGCGTTGATGTCTAGAACCTGGTAGACTGAATCTGATTGGTTGGTGCTTGGAGTTAGACTCTGGTAGGCTGAATCTGATTGGTTAGTGCTTGGAGTTAGACTCTGGTAGGCTGAATCTGATTGGTTGGTGTTAGCCTCTAGATTCTGGTAGACTGAATGTGACTGGTTGGTGTTAGTGTCTAGACTCTGGTAGACTGAATCTGATTGTTTTGTATTGGGAGTTAGGCTTTGGTAGACCGGAGACATCATGATGTTCTGAATGTGAAGTAGATTATTTTCATAATCAGCAGCCTGAAATAAACAGAAATGAACGGGCAGTGATGTAACAAAGAGCAGTACAGTTGTGGAAATATTCTGTTTTAATGAATTTTCCCTTCATCCTTATTATTACAGCAGAGTCATTTTCACTCACCGTGTTATTTGTTTCTGTTCTCTGGCTTATAGGTACAGAATCTGCAAAAACAAAGTAAACACCAGCCGTACAGGGATTTTAGAATGAAATCCTAGGCAGAGAAGTGTTTTAGCATGCTGGTGTTTCGTGTTTGTTCAGTACCTTGTGTTCTGTGTCTCAACTTGTAGACGAGTATAAATCCTCCCATCAACAGCAGAGTCACAAAGATACACACAGTGATGATGATGATGATGATGAATGTGGATCCTGCTGATGACATTATGGTGAATATTCACTTTAAAACAGCTGAATAATCTCATCATTAAAAAACGTCAGATAGTTCATGCAGTTTTACACAGATGAGATAAACCATCATAGAAGAGTTTTGCCTATGTTGTGTTGCTGTTGAGAGAAAACTGTTGTATTAACCAAAGGATTTTATGTTTAGCTGCTATTTAATTTATATAAATTTAACATTGATCCAGTTTGTCATTTGAAATCTGAAATGTTACTAGAGGCAGAACGATTCTCTTTGTAGCGCAGAGGAGAAAATAATTCTAATGGTTCTGCAGTTCCTTGATGTTCAACATAACTTTAAAAGAACTATGACAATAAGTAGAAAGTGTTAAAAGGAGAAAAAAAAATACTAATAGACACGGTAGACCTACAGAAATGTATAACTTATAAATGTATAAGACTTGATAAAGAGAAGAAATATTGAGTGAACTCAGACTTTTATCTGTGTGTCATTAATTTTACCCTCGTCCAGATTTGGAAAACTGACCAATAGTTAGCTACTTACAATAGCTACTTTAGTCGATAGAGGATTTCTAGCATATTTTTTAGTTGCACAGCAACCACCTGGAATACCGTAGGAACTATTTACTGACACCCTAGCATAACTAAATGGCTTCTCAGCGCAACCACTTGGGATAGCATCGCAACTTCCTTACAATACACTTACAACCATCTGGAATACCACAGAAACTGCCAAGCAACAATTTAGCAACCAACTGGGTTAGCTTAGCACTTAGCAGCACAGTAGCAAACAACTGGGTGCACAGTAACCACTTACCAACAAAGCTACATTTTAGCAACACCCTAACAGTTGTGAACATACCACAAATCTTTCTAAGCTCAGGAGTGTCTACAGTATGGTCTTTCTGTTGTGTCCTTTGTTACTTCTTTTTACATGCACCATACAAACAACTAGCTGAAATAGCATAACAAAAAAATTTAGCAACACTGTAGAATCCCACTGGGTTAGCATAGCCACCACCGAGCAACACCCTAGCAACCACCAGGAATATCATAGCAACACCATATCAACCAGTTTAATTAGACTAGCTACCACCTAGAAACATCCTAGCAACCAAGCTAGAGGGTTAGCATAACTACCACCTAGCAGTTATGTGGGTTAGCATAGATATAACCTAGAGACAAAGAAAATAGGAACATAAATGAGACAACAGAGAAACAGACACTAAATGTGTGTATTTAATATCTTACCAGACTCAGATGTGTCTAATTTGCCATCTAGATTCTCTGTTGTGTCTTTTGTTACTTCTGTTTACAGGAACCAGAAAGTAATCCCATGTTCATATATTAATAACACAAAGAAAACACAGATAAGTCATAACTCTGACTGTAGATTGCTCTGAACTTTGTGGGTACAAACTGTTGACTGACATAAAGACTAGATTTCCAAACAGATGAAAATGACCTTGTTGTTGATTGTATACAGTATTGTCAGTAAATAACAGATGATAAGCAGCAGTAAGAGTCATTGTACCACTTAGACAAACTATTTTTAACTCAGGTGTTTTTTTAATAATTCACTGTAATATGGTAGTAAAATAAATCTCACCAGTAGCTTGGAGCTGAAATACTGTGAAGAACGACTGATAACTGAATGAACGCATGTCTTCAGTAAATGCACAGGAATAAAGTCCTCCATCATCTTTTCTCAAATTAGTGATGTTCACACTGAAAACTTTATTCTTCCTGTCATCAGAAATGAAGAACCTGTCGTCCTGGTGTTGTTCTGTTCCACTCGTACGGATCAGTTCAGCTTCATTGAAACCATCTAGTCTGTAGAAGGACTTGGGGTTTGTTTCAAACTCTACTGGATAGAAGCAGCTGATCATCAGAGTCTGTCCCAATTGACCTGTTACTGCTTTTGTCCCACTACAACATGGATCTGTCAATCACATTATTTCATTATTACATTCGTACATTATCACAACTACATTATTCCACTTCACCTGATTTATATTTCTGGTCAAACAAATCAAGGCTCTCCATTTTAACACACAGCTGTTGGTGTTAAGAACCTGCTGTTTACATCCTCTATCATGATCAAGTTTAAAACTTAAAGCACCTAAAATTTTCTCACCACTGTTCACTTTCAGGTTAATGTCGTAATTCCAGTTCAAGTCTCCAAACCGATACATTCCAGTATCCTGTAAACTCAGGTTTATGTAAATCAGTGAAATTATTCCTTCAGTGTAAAACAGATTAATTCTGTCCTTATGAATCAGGTTGTTTAACTCTGAGACCCGAGCTGTTATCAATTCTTTACACTCGGTGTTTGCTTTAAATTTGCAAAAATACACAGATGACGTGAAAGCTTGATTTTTGAAGTTAATTATGACACGACCTCCAGGATAACTGATCACATCAAAGCAGTGCACTGAACCTGTCAATCAGAATAAAAAGATTTCAGTCATCTTTCTGATGATAAACACCTCCAAATTCTCTCAGTACTAAAGTTCAGCATGAAACTAACAGCAGCACAAATTCATAATGATTCCTCAACTCTGTAGTTTGTTATTTAATGTATAATTACTGACCTGAGATCAGGTAGAAGGTGATGAAGGAAAAGAAATTCTTCATTCTGTACTGAACTAAAGCTTCACTGATCTTCTCAAAAACTTTAACCCGCTATTAAGAACTAAAATAAAATGTGTATCATCATTTCTTCATGTCTCTACCTCCACTTCTCTCTGGTTTGGTCATTTCCTCTTTCTGTAGCATGTGTCTGTGTTTCCCAACTTCACAGTCCCTCCTACTGATAATGTTGAAACACTCTCATCTATCACCTGACTAATGAACAGAAAAATCATCAAACCCTGATTCAAGAAAATCTTAATGATGCCCCAAAAACCCCCCAAACACCAGTTGAGAACCCCTCTTTCTCTTTGCCCCAACACCCACCCCTTCCTCTGTCACTTTCTTTTTTGTGGTTGGATTAAAACAGCTTTCGTTGTCTTTGACTGATGAAAGATTTCCTATTTCATGCCTGATGAAAGTCACTGAACATCAGCAAATAACTCTATAATCAGAACAGTATGTTAGTAGACTGTAGGTCAAATATGTCTGGGACTGGGACAGAGGACTTCCTCCACAACAACCAGTCATGTGGGGTGTCCTGGTATATAGGGGTTAAGGGTGGATGTCTTTATATGGAGTCAGAAGTGAAGGAAAATTGTTTCTGAGGCCCTCTAATGGATGACTGCTGTACTGTTTTGTACTGACCAAAAGCTGTTTTACTCCAAGGGATAATGTAGTCTTCCCTCACTGCTCCTCTGGTTACCCTAACCTCACTTGATCTAAACTGTATAAAGTCACATAGTGGGGGAGGTGCTAAACCATGTCTGATTTTATAAATTAAACAGATATTGTTGAATTTAATGAGATTATCCCAGGTAATTAACTGATATTTACTCAGAATACTACAGTGGTGGTAGTGGTATGGTTTTTTGTCCAGTGTTTTTAAAGCTTGTTTATATCGGGTTTCTAATGGTTTTAATGTTGTAGAATGTGTATTAGACCAGCTTATTAAACAATATGTTATGTGGGATAGAATCATGGAAAAGAAATATAATTTAACAGCTTCTGTTGAAAGGAAGTCTCTAATGAATCTAAAGTTTACTAGACTAAATTTAATTCTGTTACTAACTTTTTTAATGTGAGTTTTGAAATTGAGGTTTGAATCTATATATAATCCTAAATATTTAAGTTCTGTGACGACCTGTACTCTATCTCCAAATATTAAAATTTCGGGTTTTGTAAGTATATTATTTTTTGAAAAGAACATGGAAACTGTTTTAGATATGTTCAACTGCAGACAGGATTGCTCAAGCCAGATTAAGATCAATGACATGGCCTCTGTTAGTTTTGAGGCAACTTCCTCTGTAGATTTTCCTTAAGCCAAGATAACTGTGTTGTTTGCATACATCAAAGTGTCCCAGTTCTTACACAAAGATGGTAAATCGTTAATATATATACTGAAAAGAAGTATCGTGCCTGCAGTCTAAAAACTAAATTAATTAAATTAATAACGAATAAAACTAAATTAAATCTATAATATTTGAAGTAACTTTAAATTTATGACATTATTGTTGTTTGTGCTGGAAATGACAACATGACTGAGAGAAAGTAAAAAAAAAACCTTCAATAGCATTTTTATGTTAATTGTATCAAGTAAAAAAAATAAAAAATCTTAACCCTCGGTGCTATCCTGCCTTGATGCCCGATGACGCCTGAGATAGGCACAGGCTCCCCGTGACCCGAGGTAGTTCGTTTAAGCGGTAGAAGATGAATGAATGAATGAATGAACCCTTGGTGCTAGAATCTTCTCTCCCACCCGAACGTGCTCGAGCGCGTCTCTGAGGTCAAGTTTAGCTACTTTACAGTAAAATCATTGTGATTAAAAATGCTGAAGGATTTTAATAATGACAACATGTCTGTAAGTAAAAGTATGTTTTAAAAATTACTGTAAATTCTTGTAAACTCGAGTCATTATTAACCATTAGCATAGTCGGCTAACTTCTAATGTTAATTAGTTAGCATGTTTAGCACTTTGCCTGTCAGACATCCAGTAAGTACGGTGGCCTAGAAGTGCAGAACACATTAACAAATCTGAAAACAAAACAACAAATCCGAGAACACATTAACAAATCCGAGAACACATTAACAAATCCGAAAACACAACAACAACTCACACAACCAATGGAAAAGGTACCAATCATTGGACAAGACACCTGTCAATCAAGTACAACAGTCTGCCACAGGGAAAAGTTGGAATGTGTGTGAAAAAGTGTACAAAATATATTGTCCTTACTGTGGATTACTGTGGATTAATTCTGTTATTTAGATCTTTATACAAGTTCTTAATAAATGTAAACTTTATTTCCCACAGCTGTATGAAAATGGATATTGATTGCGGCCTCAGGTAAGTTTTAAGCTGAATCATTTAGCAGTGCATTGGTCTGGCCTGTGAAAAGGTGAGGTGTTTATTTATTTATTTATTTATTTGTTGACCTTGGTGCAGTTGTCATACATATTCCAGTTATACTGCTATAGATCTAGTTATTTAGTCAATTAACCCAAACAGTTAAAAAAAACAACCCAACATATTAGAACATGAACCCTGAAGCCTGATTTTTTTTTACTTTGCCGTCCTTTACACGTGACTCCACCACCAGCAGCTGATTAATTTTAGTTCCAAAGAATTTCCTGCATTTTGTTCTAACACTTTATTTAACAAAAACAATCTATATTTCTACATTTGTTTTGTCAGAACTTACTGTTGATTAAAATAGCATTCAGTTCTAAATGGGTTTATTCACACAATAGGAATTTACCATATGATAACTATGATGTCTATGATGTAATTTAACTTAGAATTTATGTTTAATTTACGTAATAAATTTTTAGGACACACGTGTGGCATTTCATTAACAGATTGAAAAAAGGTAAAAAAAAAAAAAAAACGTTGAAATAAAATATGACAGGTTTTTTCTGCATTATTTATGTAACATGTGGGGATCAAACCTCAGGCATCGTTGGGCATCAAGGCAGGATACACCCTGGACGGAGTGCCAACCCATTGCAGGGCACAAACACTCTCATTCACTCACGCAATCACACACTACGGACAATTTTCCAGAGATGCCAATCAACCTACCATGCATGTCTTTGGACCGGGGAGGAAACCGGAGTACCCGGAGGAAACCCCCGAGGCACGGGGAGAACATGCAAACTCCACATACACAAGGCGGAGGCGGGAATCAAACACCCAACACTGGAGGTGTGAGGTGAACGTGCTAACCACTAAGACACCATGCCCCCACAAATACAACTTGAATAACAAAACATAAGAATGACCTGGAAAAACATCCGACTACATCATGCAAACACAAAACAATGACTGACAAAGACAGATACAAAAGGGCTGATATATATATAGGGCAAAACATTTGGGTAAATAAGGAACCGGTGGCATGATACCGGTTGGTGGAACCGGGAAGGCGGAACAATAGGAAGGGTAAAACACAGCTCATGTGAGGAACAACGAGCGGAAAAGACAGTTATGAAGAAATACCTTCCAGCACTTTCTGGTAATCTGATACGGAAATGTCCCAGGAGCTCCTAACAACTTCACACTATGGATGGCTGCTTAGACAAATAATTTAGGGAAATCTTATGTTTTGACAGATTAAATATAGGAAATTAGATGATAAACACTGCACTGTAGATTTTAACTTCAACTGCATACACTGTCTAAGCTTCTCTCTTAATTTTAATTAATTTAACACTAAATGATTTAATGACCGTGTGCAAGATTTAATACAGAAAATACTGATACAATTTTTTTTTTAATTAAATTAGTTTATTAAATTATTGAAAATGCTACATTTATGTTTAAAGTGTATCTGCAGTAGTTTGTTGCAGAAGATTGTTGTAAAAAATACATTATACATGATAAAAAAATGCAACTATTATGGTAGTCAGGCTTTACATACAAACATGCTTAGTTAGTTAATGCACAGCATAAAAATTTACTACTGAGAAATCTGAAGTTCAAATTTTGATGGTCACAGCCATCAGTGTTTGTAAATTTGAGAGAAGAGAAGTGGCTGTGCTGTCTGAGTGGGAGGGATGGTGTTACTTCTTTCTCTGATATTCAGAGTAACATTGACCAATTGTGTGGTTCTTTGAGCTCACGTATGAGTAAGAGATGTTCAGCTGCCCTGTGATGTAGCATGAACAGAAGATGGAAAAGTGCAGTGACTTCATGTGTCTTGGAGGAATCACATGCAAGTGTGTGATGAGAAGAGCTAACTAGTGGGGATGTTGGGAAATGACCATTGGGAGACGGTCTGCAATAAAATTCATATTACTGTTCTGACTGGGTAAAGAAAACAAATAGTTGAATATAAAAATCTACCTTAAGAATTTCTCCCATGAACAACATTGCTGATTGATAAAGCAGAAATAGTTCCTTTACTCATTTTCTGACTTTTTGTATAAATGCAGGATATGTACACAATGCCAGGTTTAGATATAAAAAATAGTTGAGAATAAATACACAAGATTTAAAAAAAAAAAAATAAATTCACATCCCAGTGTCTGGACATGTGCAGAATACATTTACAGGTTTAGATGATAACAGGATACAAAGTTTTACACTGCTTTCATTTAACATGGTTTTGAGAGTTAAGTTCAAGAAAAATGAGTCTAATTGATTGGTTTTAGTTGGCGTTGATGTCTAGAACCTGGTAGACTGAATCTGATTGGTTGGTGCTTGGAGTTAGGCTTTGGTAGACTGAATCTGATTGGTTTGTGCTTGGAGTTAGACTCTGGTAGGCTGAATCTGATTGGTTAGTGCTTGGAGTTAGACTCTGGTAGGCTGAATCTGATTGGTTGGTGTTAGCCTCTAGATTCTGGTAGACTGAATGTGACTGGTTGGTGTTAGTGTCTAGACTCTGGTAGACTGAATCTGATTGTTTTGTATTGGGAGTTAGGCTTTGGTAGACCGGAGACATCATGATGTTCTGAATGTGAAGTAGATTATTTTCATAATCAGCAGCCTGAAATAAACAGAAATGAACGGGCAGTGATGTAACAAAGAGCAGTACAGTTGTGGAAATATTCTGTTTTAATGAATTTTCCCTTCATCCTTATTATTACAGCAGAGTCATTTTCACTCACCGTGTTATTTGTTTCTGTTCTCTGGCTTATAGGTACAGAATCTGCAAAAACAAAGTAAACACCAGCCGTACAGGGATTTTAGAATGAAATCCTAGGCAGAGAAGTGTTTTAGCATGCTGGTGTTTCGTGTTTGTTCAGTACCTTGTGTTCTGTGTCTCAACTTGTAGACGAGTATAAATCCTCCCATCAACAGCAGAGTCACAAAGATACACACAGTGATGATGATGATGATGATGAATGTGGATCCTGCTGATGACATTATGGTGAATATTCACTTTAAAACAGCTGAATAATCTCATCATTAAAAAACGTCAGATAGTTCATGCAGTTTTACACAGATGAGATAAACCATCATATAATCAGTGATGGAGCAGGTTAACCTGAAGAGTTTTGCCTATGTTGTGTTGCTGTTGAGAGAAAACTGCTGTATTTACCAAAGGATTTTATATTTAGCTGCTATCTAATTTATTTAAATTTAACATTGATCCAGTTTGTCATTTGAAATCTGAAATGTTACTAGAGGCAGAACGATTCTCTTTGTAGCACAGAGGAGAAAATAATTCTAATGGTTCTGCAGTTCCTTGATGTTCAACATAACTTTAAAAGAACTATGACAATAAGTAGAAAGTGTTAAAAGGAAAAAAATATTACTAATAGACACGGTAGCCCTACAGAAATGTATAATTTATAAATGTATAAGACTTGATAAAGAGAAGAAATATTGAGTGAACTCAGACTTTATCTGTGTGTCATTAATTTTACCCTCGTCCAGGATTGGAAAACTGACCAATAGTTAGCTACTTACAATAGCTACTTTAGTCGATAGAGGATTTCTAGCATATTTTTTAGTTGCACAGCAACCACCTGGAATACCGTAGGAACTATTTAGTGACACCCTAGCATAACTAAATGGCTTCTCAGCGCAACCACTTGGGATAGCATCGCAACTTCCTTACAATACACTTACAACCATCTGGAATACCACAGAAACTGCCAAGCACAAATTTAGCAACCAACTGGGTTAGCTTAGCACTTAGCAGCACAGTAGCAAACAACTGGGTGCACAGTAACCACTTACCAACAAACCTACATTTTAGCAACACCCTAACAGTTGTGAACATACCACAAATCTTTCTAAGCTCAGGAGTGTCTACAGTATGGTCTTTCTGTTGTGTCCTTTGTTACTTCTTTTTACATGCACCATACAAACAACTAGCTGAAATAGCATAACAAAAAAATTTAGCAACACTGTAGAATCCCACTGGGTTAGCATAGCCACCACCTAGCAACACCCTAGCAACCACCAGGAATATCATAGCAACACCATAGCAACCAGTTTAATTAGACTAGCTACCACCTAGAAACATCCTAGCAACCAAGCTAGAGGGTTAGCATAACTACCACCTAGCAGTTATGTGGGTTAGCATAGATATAACCTAGAGACAAAGAAAATAGGAACATAAATGAGACAACAGAGAAACAGACACTAAATGTGTGTATTTAATATCTTACCAGACTCAGATGTGTCTAATTTGCCATCTAGATTCTCTGTTGTGTCTTTTGTTACTTCTGTTTACAGGAACCAGAAAGTAATCCCATGTTCATATATTAATAACACAAAGAAAACACAGATAAGTCATAACTCTGACTGTAGATTGCTCTGAACTTTGTGGGTACAAACTGTTGACTGACATAAAGACTAGATTTCCAAACAGATGAAAATGACCTTGTTGTTGATTGTATACAGTATTGTCAGTAAATAACAGATGATAAGCAGCAGTAAGAGTCATTGTACCACTTAGACAAACTATTTTTAACTCAGGTGTTTTTTTAATAATTCACTGTAATATGGTAGTAAAATAAATCTCACCAGTAGCTTGGAGCTGAAATACTGTGAAGAACGACTGATAACTGAATGAACGCATGTCTTCAGTAAATGCACAGGAATAAAGTCCTCCATCATCTTTTCTCAAATCAGTGATGTTCACACTGAAAACTTTATTCTTCCTGTCATCAGAAATGGAGAACCTGTCGTCCTGGTGTTGTTCTGTTCCACTCGTACGGATCAGTTCAGCTTCATTGAAACCATCTAGTCTGTAGAAGGACTTGGGGTTTGTTTCAAACTCTACTGGATAGAAGCAGCTGATCATCAGAGTCTGTCCCAATTGACCTGTTACTGCTTTTGTCCCACTACAACATGGATCTGTCAATCACATTATTTCATTATTACATTCGTACATTATCACAACTACATTATTCCACTTCACCTGATTTATATTTCTGGTCAAACAAATCAAGACTCTCCATTTTAACACACAGCTGTTGGTATTAAGAACCTGCTGTTTACATCCTCTATCATGATCAAGTTTAAAACTTAAAGCACCTAAAATTTTCTCACCACTGTTCACTTTCAGGTTAATGTCGTAATTCCAGTTCAAGTCTCCAAACCGATACATTCCAGTATCCTGTAAACTCAGGTTTATGTAAATCAGTGATATTAATCCTTCAGTGTAAAACAGAGTAATTCTGTCCTTATGAATCAGGTTGTTTAACTCTGAGACGCGAGCTGTTATCAATTCTTTACACTCTGTGTTTGCTTTAAATTTGCAAAAATACACAGATGACGTGAAAGCTTGATTTTTGAAGTTAATTATGACACGACCTCCAGGATAACTGATCACATCAAAGCAGTGCACTGAACCTGTCAATCAGAATAAAAAGATTTCAGTCATCTTTCTGATGATAAACACCTCCAAATTCTCTCAGTACTAAAGTTCAGCATGAAACTAACAGCAGCACAAATTCATAATGATTCCTCAACTCTGTAGTTTGTTATTTAATGTATAATTACTGACCTGAGATCAGGTAGAAGGTGATGAAGGAAAAGAAATTCTTCATTCTGTACTGAACTAAAGCTTCACTGATCTTCTCAAAAACTTTAACCCGCTATTAAGAACTAAAATAAAATGTGTATCATCATTTCTTCATGTCTCTACCTCCACTTCTCTCTGGTTTGGTCATTTCCTCTTTCTGTAGCATGTGTCTGTGTTTCCCAACTTCACAGTCCCTCCTACTGATAATGTTGAAACACTCTCATCTATCACCTGACTAATGAACAGAAAAATCATCAAACCCTGATTCAAGAAAATCTTAATGATGCCCCAAAAACCCCCCAAACACCAGTTGAGAACCCCTCTTTCTCTTTGCCCCAACACCCACCCCTTCCTCTGTCACTTTCTTTTTTGTGGTTGGATTAAAACAGCTTTCGTTGTCTTTGACTGATGAAAGATTTCCTATTTCATGCCTGATGAAAGTCACTGAACATCAGCAAATAACTCTATAATCAGAACAGTATGTTAGTAGACTGTAGGTCAAATATGTCTGGGACTGGGACAGAGGACTTCCTCCACAACAACCAGTCATGTGGGGTGTCCTGGTATATAGGGGTTAAGGGTGGATGTCTTTATATGGAGTCAGAAGTGAAGGAAAATTGTTTCTGAGGCCCTCTAATGGATGACTGCTGTACTGTTTTGTACTGACCAAAAGCTGTTTTACTCCAAGGGATAATGTAGTCTTCCCTCACTGCTCCTCTGGTTACCCTAACCTCACTTGATCTAAACTGTATAAAGTCACATAGTGGGGGAGGTGCTAAACCATGTCTGATTTTATAAATTAAACAGATATTGTTGAATTTAATGAGATTATCCCAGGTAATTAACTGATATTTACTCAGAATACTACAGTGGTGGTAGTGGTATGGTTTTTTGTCCAGTGTTTTTAAAGCTTGTTTATATCGGGTTTCTAATGGTTTTAATGTTGTAGAATGTGTATTAGACCAGCTTATTAAACAATATGTTATGTGGGATAGAATCATGGAAAAGAAATATAATTTAACAGCTTCTGTTGAAAGGAAGTCTCTAATGAATCTAAAGTTTACTAGACTAAATTTAATTCTGTTACTAACTTTTTTAATGTGAGTTTTGAAATTGAGGTTTGAATCTATATATAATCCTAAATATTTAAGTTCTGTGACGACCTGTACTCTATCTCCAAATATTAAAATTTCGGGTTTTGTAAGTATATTATTTTTTGAAAAGAACATGGAAACTGTTTTAGATATGTTCAACTGCAGACAGGATTGCTCAAGCCAGATTAAGATCAATGACATGGCCTCTGTTAGTTTTGAGGCAACTTCCTCTGTAGATTTTCCTTAAGCCAAGATAACTGTGTTGTTTGCATACATCAAAGTGTCCCAGTTCTTACACAAAGATGGTAAATCGTTAATATATATACTGAAAAGAAGTATCGTGCCTGCAGTCTAAAAACTAAATTAATTAAATTAATAACGAATAAAACTAAATTAAATCTATAATATTTGAAGTAACTTTAAATTTATGACATTATTGTTGTTTGTGCTGGAAATGACAACATGACTGAGAGAAAGTAAAAAAAAAACCTTCAATAGCATTTTTATGTTAATTGTATCAAGTAAAAAAAATAAAAAATCTTAACCCTCGGTGCTATCCTGCCTTGATGCCCGATGACGCCTGAGATAGGCACAGGCTCCCCGTGACCCGAGGTAGTTCGTTTAAGCGGTAGAAGATGAATGAATGAATGAATGAACCCTTGGTGCTAGAATCTTCTCTCCCACCCGAACGTGCTCGAGCGCGTCTCTGAGGTCAAGTTTAGCTACTTTACAGTAAAATCATTGTGATTAAAAATGCTGAAGGATTTTAATAATGACAACATGTCTGTAAGTAAAAGTATGTTTTAAAAATTACTGTAAATTCTTGTAAACTCGAGTCATTATTAACCATTAGCATAGTCGGCTAACTTCTAATGTTAATTAGTTAGCATGTTTAGCACTTTGCCTGTCAGACATCCAGTAAGTACGGTGGCCTAGAAGTGCAGAACACATTAACAAATCTGAAAACAAAACAACAAATCCGAGAACACATTAACAAATCCGAGAACACATTAACAAATCCGAAAACACAACAACAACTCACACAACCAATGGAAAAGGTACCAATCATTGGACAAGACACCTGTCAATCAAGTACAACAGTCTGCCACAGGGAAAAGTTGGAATGTGTGTGAAAAAGTGTACAAAATATATTGTCCTTACTGTGGATTACTGTGGATTAATTCTGTTATTTAGATCTTTATACAAGTTCTTAATAAATGTAAACTTTATTTCCCACAGCTGTATGAAAATGGATATTGATTGCGGCCTCAGGTAAGTTTTAAGCTGAATCATTTAGCAGTGCATTGGTCTGGCCTGTGAAAAGGTGAGGTGTTTATTTATTTATTTATTTATTTGTTGACCTTGGTGCAGTTGTCATACATATTCCAGTTATACTGCTATAGATCTAGTTATTTAGTCAATTAACCCAAACAGTTAAAAAAAACAACCCAACATATTAGAACATGAACCCTGAAGCCTGATTTTTTTTTACTTTGCCGTCCTTTACACGTGACTCCACCACCAGCAGCTGATTAATTTTAGTTCCAAAGAATTTCCTGCATTTTGTTCTAACACTTTATTTAACAAAAACAATCTATATTTCTACATTTGTTTTGTCAGAACTTACTGTTGATTAAAATAGCATTCAGTTCTAAATGGGTTTATTCACACAATAGGAATTTACCATATGATAACTATGATGTCTATGATGTAATTTAACTTAGAATTTATGTTTAATTTACGTAATAAATTTTTAGGACACACGTGTGGCATTTCATTAACAGATTGAAAAAAGGTAAAAAAAAAAAAAAAACGTTGAAATAAAATATGACAGGTTTTTTCTGCATTATTTATGTAACATGTGGGGATCAAACCTCAGGCATCGTTGGGCATCAAGGCAGGATACACCCTGGACGGAGTGCCAACCCATTGCAGGGCACAAACACTCTCATTCACTCACGCAATCACACACTACGGACAATTTTCCAGAGATGCCAATCAACCTACCATGCATGTCTTTGGACCGGGGAGGAAACCGGAGTACCCGGAGGAAACCCCCGAGGCACGGGGAGAACATGCAAACTCCACATACACAAGGCGGAGGCGGGAATCAAACACCCAACACTGGAGGTGTGAGGTGAACGTGCTAACCACTAAGACACCATGCCCCCACAAATACAACTTGAATAACAAAACATAAGAATGACCTGGAAAAACATCCGACTACATCATGCAAACACAAAACAATGACTGACAAAGACAGATACAAAAGGGCTGATATATATATAGGGCAAAACATTTGGGTAAATAAGGAACCGGTGGCATGATACCGGTTGGTGGAACCGGGAAGGCGGAACAATAGGAAGGGTAAAACACAGCTCATGTGAGGAACAACGAGCGGAAAAGACAGTTATGAAGAAATACCTTCCAGCACTTTCTGGTAATCTGATACGGAAATGTCCCAGGAGCTCCTAACAACTTCACACTATGGATGGCTGCTTAGACAAATAATTTAGGGAAATCTTATGTTTTGACAGATTAAATATAGGAAATTAGATGATAAACACTGCACTGTAGATTTTAACTTCAACTGCATACACTGTCTAAGCTTCTCTCTTAATTTTAATTAATTTAACACTAAATGATTTAATGACCGTGTGCAAGATTTAATACAGAAAATACTGATACAATTTTTTTTTTAATTAAATTAGTTTATTAAATTATTGAAAATGCTACATTTATGTTTAAAGTGTATCTGCAGTAGTTTGTTGCAGAAGATTGTTGTAAAAAATACATTATACATGATAAAAAAATGCAACTATTATGGTAGTCAGGCTTTACATACAAACATGCTTAGTTAGTTAATGCACAGCATAAAAATTTACTACTGAGAAATCTGAAGTTCAAATTTTGATGGTCACAGCCATCAGTGTTTGTAAATTTGAGAGAAGAGAAGTGGCTGTGCTGTCTGAGTGGGAGGGATGGTGTTACTTCTTTCTCTGATATTCAGAGTAACATTGACCAATTGTGTGGTTCTTTGAGCTCACGTATGAGTAAGAGATGTTCAGCTGCCCTGTGATGTAGCATGAACAGAAGATGGAAAAGTGCAGTGACTTCATGTGTCTTGGAGGAATCACATGCAAGTGTGTGATGAGAAGAGCTAACTAGTGGGGATGTTGGGAAATGACCATTGGGAGACGGTCTGCAATAAAATTCATATTACTGTTCTGACTGGGTAAAGAAAACAAATAGTTGAATATAAAAATCTACCTTAAGAATTTCTCCCATGAACAACATTGCTGATTGATAAAGCAGAAATAGTTCCTTTACTCATTTTCTGACTTTTTGTATAAATGCAGGATATGTACACAATGCCAGGTTTAGATATAAAAAATAGTTGAGAATAAATACACAAGATTTAAAAAAAAAAAAATAAATTCACATCCCAGTGTCTGGACATGTGCAGAATACATTTACAGGTTTAGATGATAACAGGATACAAAGTTTTACACTGCTTTCATTTAACATGGTTTTGAGAGTTAAGTTCAAGAAAAATGAGTCTAATTGATTGGTTTTAGTTGGCGTTGATGTCTAGAACCTGGTAGACTGAATCTGATTGGTTGGTGCTTGGAGTTAGGCTTTGGTAGACTGAATCTGATTGGTTTGTGCTTGGAGTTAGACTCTGGTAGGCTGAATCTGATTGGTTAGTGCTTGGAGTTAGACTCTGGTAGGCTGAATCTGATTGGTTGGTGTTAGCCTCTAGATTCTGGTAGACTGAATGTGACTGGTTGGTGTTAGTGTCTAGACTCTGGTAGACTGAATCTGATTGTTTTGTATTGGGAGTTAGGCTTTGGTAGACCGGAGACATCATGATGTTCTGAATGTGAAGTAGATTATTTTCATAATCAGCAGCCTGAAATAAACAGAAATGAACGGGCAGTGATGTAACAAAGAGCAGTACAGTTGTGGAAATATTCTGTTTTAATGAATTTTCCCTTCATCCTTATTATTACAGCAGAGTCATTTTCACTCACCGTGTTATTTGTTTCTGTTCTCTGGCTTATAGGTACAGAATCTGCAAAAACAAAGTAAACACCAGCCGTACAGGGATTTTAGAATGAAATCCTAGGCAGAGAAGTGTTTTAGCATGCTGGTGTTTCGTGTTTGTTCAGTACCTTGTGTTCTGTGTCTCAACTTGTAGACGAGTATAAATCCTCCCATCAACAGCAGAGTCACAAAGATACACACAGTGATGATGATGATGATGATGAATGTGGATCCTGCTGATGACATTATGGTGAATATTCACTTTAAAACAGCTGAATAATCTCATCATTAAAAAACGTCAGATAGTTCATGCAGTTTTACACAGATGAGATAAACCATCATATAATCAGTGATGGAGCAGGTTAACCTGAAGAGTTTTGCCTATGTTGTGTTGCTGTTGAGAGAAAACTGCTGTATTTACCAAAGGATTTTATATTTAGCTGCTATCTAATTTATTTAAATTTAACATTGATCCAGTTTGTCATTTGAAATCTGAAATGTTACTAGAGGCAGAACGATTCTCTTTGTAGCACAGAGGAGAAAATAATTCTAATGGTTCTGCAGTTCCTTGATGTTCAACATAACTTTAAAAGAACTATGACAATAAGTAGAAAGTGTTAAAAGGAAAAAAATATTACTAATAGACACGGTAGCCCTACAGAAATGTATAATTTATAAATGTATAAGACTTGATAAAGAGAAGAAATATTGAGTGAACTCAGACTTTATCTGTGTGTCATTAATTTTACCCTCGTCCAGGATTGGAAAACTGACCAATAGTTAGCTACTTACAATAGCTACTTTAGTCGATAGAGGATTTCTAGCATATTTTTTAGTTGCACAGCAACCACCTGGAATACCGTAGGAACTATTTAGTGACACCCTAGCATAACTAAATGGCTTCTCAGCGCAACCACTTGGGATAGCATCGCAACTTCCTTACAATACACTTACAACCATCTGGAATACCACAGAAACTGCCAAGCACAAATTTAGCAACCAACTGGGTTAGCTTAGCACTTAGCAGCACAGTAGCAAACAACTGGGTGCACAGTAACCACTTACCAACAAACCTACATTTTAGCAACACCCTAACAGTTGTGAACATACCACAAATCTTTCTAAGCTCAGGAGTGTCTACAGTATGGTCTTTCTGTTGTGTCCTTTGTTACTTCTTTTTACATGCACCATACAAACAACTAGCTGAAATAGCATAACAAAAAAATTTAGCAACACTGTAGAATCCCACTGGGTTAGCATAGCCACCACCTAGCAACACCCTAGCAACCACCAGGAATATCATAGCAACACCATAGCAACCAGTTTAATTAGACTAGCTACCACCTAGAAACATCCTAGCAACCAAGCTAGAGGGTTAGCATAACTACCACCTAGCAGTTATGTGGGTTAGCATAGATATAACCTAGAGACAAAGAAAATAGGAACATAAATGAGACAACAGAGAAACAGACACTAAATGTGTGTATTTAATATCTTACCAGACTCAGATGTGTCTAATTTGCCATCTAGATTCTCTGTTGTGTCTTTTGTTACTTCTGTTTACAGGAACCAGAAAGTAATCCCATGTTCATATATTAATAACACAAAGAAAACACAGATAAGTCATAACTCTGACTGTAGATTGCTCTGAACTTTGTGGGTACAAACTGTTGACTGACATAAAGACTAGATTTCCAAACAGATGAAAATGACCTTGTTGTTGATTGTATACAGTATTGTCAGTAAATAACAGATGATAAGCAGCAGTAAGAGTCATTGTACCACTTAGACAAACTATTTTTAACTCAGGTGTTTTTTTAATAATTCACTGTAATATGGTAGTAAAATAAATCTCACCAGTAGCTTGGAGCTGAAATACTGTGAAGAACGACTGATAACTGAATGAACGCATGTCTTCAGTAAATGCACAGGAATAAAGTCCTCCATCATCTTTTCTCAAATCAGTGATGTTCACACTGAAAACTTTATTCTTCCTGTCATCAGAAATGAGAACCTGTCGTCCTGGTGTTGTTCTGTTCCACTCGTACGGATCAGTTCAGCTTCATTGAAACCATCTAGTCTGTAGAAGGACTTGGGGTTTGTTTCAAACTCTACTGGATAGAAGCAGCTGATCATCAGAGTCTGTCCCAATTGACCTGTTACTGCTTTTGTCCCACTACAACATGGATCTGTCAATCACATTATTTCATTATTACATTCGTACATTATCACAACTACATTATTCCACTTCACCTGATTTATATTTCTGGTCAAACAAATCAAGACTCTCCATTTTAACACACAGCTGTTGGTATTAAGAACCTGCTGTTTACATCCTCTATCATGATCAAGTTTAAAACTTAAAGCACCTAAAATTTTCTCACCACTGTTCACTTTCAGGTTAATGTCGTAATTCCAGTTCAAGTCTCCAAACCGATACATTCCAGTATCCTGTAAACTCAGGTTTATGTAAATCAGTGATATTAATCCTTCAGTGTAAAACAGAGTAATTCTGTCCTTATGAATCAGGTTGTTTAACTCTGAGACGCGAGCTGTTATCAATTCTTTACACTCTGTGTTTGCTTTAAATTTGCAAAAATACACAGATGACGTGAAAGCTTGATTTTTGAAGTTAATTATGACACGACCTCCAGGATAACTGATCACATCAAAGCAGTGCACTGAACCTGTCAATCAGAATAAAAAGATTTCAGTCATCTTTCTGATGATAAACACCTCCAAATTCTCTCAGTACTAAAGTTCAGCATGAAACTAACAGCAGCACAAATTCATAATGATTCCTCAACTCTGTAGTTTGTTATTTAATGTATAATTACTGACCTGAGATCAGGTAGAAGGTGATGAAGGAAAAGAAATTCTTCATTCTGTACTGAACTAAAGCTTCACTGATCTTCTCAAAAACTTTAACCCGCTATTAAGAACTAAAATAAAATGTGTATCATCATTTCTTCATGTCTCTACCTCCACTTCTCTCTGGTTTGGTCATTTCCTCTTTCTGTAGCATGTGTCTGTGTTTCCCAACTTCACAGTCCCTCCTACTGATAATGTTGAAACACTCTCATCTATCACCTGACTAATGAACAGAAAAATCATCAAACCCTGATTCAAGAAAATCTTAATGATGCCCCAAAAACCCCCCAAACACCAGTTGAGAACCCCTCTTTCTCTTTGCCCCAACACCCACCCCTTCCTCTGTCACTTTCTTTTTTGTGGTTGGATTAAAACAGCTTTCGTTGTCTTTGACTGATGAAAGATTTCCTATTTCATGCCTGATGAAAGTCACTGAACATCAGCAAATAACTCTATAATCAGAACAGTATGTTAGTAGACTGTAGGTCAAATATGTCTGGGACTGGGACAGAGGACTTCCTCCACAACAACCAGTCATGTGGGGTGTCCTGGTATATAGGGGTTAAGGGTGGATGTCTTTATATGGAGTCAGAAGTGAAGGAAAATTGTTTCTGAGGCCCTCTAATGGATGACTGCTGTACTGTTTTGTACTGACCAAAAGCTGTTTTACTCCAAGGGATAATGTAGTCTTCCCTCACTGCTCCTCTGGTTACCCTAACCTCACTTGATCTAAACTGTATAAAGTCACATAGTGGGGGAGGTGCTAAACCATGTCTGATTTTATAAATTAAACAGATATTGTTGAATTTAATGAGATTATCCCAGGTAATTAACTGATATTTACTCAGAATACTACAGTGGTGGTAGTGGTATGGTTTTTTGTCCAGTGTTTTTAAAGCTTGTTTATATCGGGTTTCTAATGGTTTTAATGTTGTAGAATGTGTATTAGACCAGCTTATTAAACAATATGTTATGTGGGATAGAATCATGGAAAAGAAATATAATTTAACAGCTTCTGTTGAAAGGAAGTCTCTAATGAATCTAAAGTTTACTAGACTAAATTTAATTCTGTTACTAACTTTTTTAATGTGAGTTTTGAAATTGAGGTTTGAATCTATATATAATCCTAAATATTTAAGTTCTGTGACGACCTGTACTCTATCTCCAAATATTAAAATTTCGGGTTTTGTAAGTATATTATTTTTTGAAAAGAACATGGAAACTGTTTTAGATATGTTCAACTGCAGACAGGATTGCTCAAGCCAGATTAAGATCAATGACATGGCCTCTGTTAGTTTTGAGGCAACTTCCTCTGTAGATTTTCCTTAAGCCAAGATAACTGTGTTGTTTGCATACATCAAAGTGTCCCAGTTCTTACACAAAGATGGTAAATCGTTAATATATATACTGAAAAGAAGTATCGTGCCTGCAGTCTAAAAACTAAATTAATTAAATTAATAACGAATAAAACTAAATTAAATCTATAATATTTGAAGTAACTTTAAATTTATGACATTATTGTTGTTTGTGCTGGAAATGACAACATGACTGAGAGAAAGTAAAAAAAAAACCTTCAATAGCATTTTTATGTTAATTGTATCAAGTAAAAAAAATAAAAAATCTTAACCCTCGGTGCTATCCTGCCTTGATGCCCGATGACGCCTGAGATAGGCACAGGCTCCCCGTGACCCGAGGTAGTTCGTTTAAGCGGTAGAAGATGAATGAATGAATGAATGAACCCTTGGTGCTAGAATCTTCTCTCCCACCCGAACGTGCTCGAGCGCGTCTCTGAGGTCAAGTTTAGCTACTTTACAGTAAAATCATTGTGATTAAAAATGCTGAAGGATTTTAATAATGACAACATGTCTGTAAGTAAAAGTATGTTTTAAAAATTACTGTAAATTCTTGTAAACTCGAGTCATTATTAACCATTAGCATAGTCGGCTAACTTCTAATGTTAATTAGTTAGCATGTTTAGCACTTTGCCTGTCAGACATCCAGTAAGTACGGTGGCCTAGAAGTGCAGAACACATTAACAAATCTGAAAACAAAACAACAAATCCGAGAACACATTAACAAATCTGAGAACACATTAACAAATCCGAGAACACATTAACAAATCCGAGAACACAATAACAAATCCGAGAACACAATGACAAGTCAGACAACCCGGAAAAGGTATGTATCGTTTCTGAATGGAAACTTACCAATCATCAGACGAGACACCTTTCATTCACCTATATATCTTGAATGACAGGTGTCTTGTCCAATGATCGGTAAGTTTCCAAAGTTTCCTTTTCCGGGTTGTCTATATCGCCGCACGAAACACATTAACAAATCCGAAAACACAACAACAACTCACACAACCAATGGAAAAGGTACCAGTCATTGGACAAGACACCTGTCAATCAAGTACAACAGTCTGCCACAGGGAAAAGTTGGAATGTGTGTGAAAAAGTGTACAAAATGTATTGTCCTTACTGTGGATTACTGTGGATTAATTCTGTTATTTAGATCTTTATACAAGTTCTTAATAAATGTAAACTTTATTTCCCACAGCTGTATGAAAATGGATATTGATTGCGGCCTCAGGTAAGTTTTAAGCTGAATCATTTAGCAGTGCATTGGTCTGGCCTGTGAAAAGGTGAGGTGTTTATTTATTTATTTATTTATTTGTTGACCTTGGTGCAGTTGTCATACATATTCCAGTTATACTGCTATAGATCTAGTTATTTAGTCAATTAACCCAAACAGTTAAAAAAAACAACCCAACATATTAGAACATGAACCCTGAAGCCTGATTTTTTTTTACTTTGCCGTCCTTTACACGTGACTCCATCACCAGCAGCTGATTAATTTTTGTTCCAAATAATTTCCTGCATTTTGTTCTAACACTTTATTTAACAAAAACAATCTATATTTCTACATTTGTTTTGTCAGAACTTACTGTTGATTAAAATAGCATTCAGTTCTAAATGGGTTTATTCACACAATAGGAATTTACCATATGATAACTATGATGTCTATGATGTAATTTAACTTAGAATTTATGTTTAATTTACATAATAAATTTTTAGGACACACGTGTGGCATTTCATTAACAGATTGAAAAAAGGTAAAAAAAAAAAAAAAACGTTGAAATAAAATATGACAGGTTTTTTCTGCATTATTTATGTAACATGTGGGGATCAAACCTCAGGCATCGTTGGGCATCAAGGCAGGATACACCCTGGACGGAGTGCCAACCCATTGCAGGGCACAAACACTCTCATTCACTCACGCAATCACACACTACGGACAATTTTCCAGAGATGCCAATCAACCTACCATGCATGTCTTTGGACCGGGGAGGAAACCGGAGTACCCGGAGGAAACCCCCGAGGCACGGGGAGAACATGCAAACTCCACATACACAAGGCGGAGGCGGGAATCAAACACCCAACACTGGAGGTGTGAGGTGAACGTGCTAACCACTAAGACACCATGCCCCCACAAATACAACTTGAATAACAAAACATAAGAATGACCTGGAAAAACATCCGACTACATCATGCAAACACAAAACAATGACTGACAAAGACAGATACAAAAGGGCTGATATATATATAGGGCAAAACATTTGGGTAAATAAGGAACCGGTGGCATGATACCGGTTGGTGGAACCGGGAAGGCGGAACAATAGGAAGGGTAAAACACAGCTCATGTGAGGAACAACGAGCGGAAAAGACAGTTATGAAGAAATACCTTCCAGCACTTTCTGGTAATCTGATACGGAAATGTCCCAGGAGCTCCTAACAACTTCACACTATGGATGGCTGCTTAGACAAATAATTTAGGGAAATCTTATGTTTTGACAGATTAAATATAGGAAATTAGATGATAAACACTGCACTGTAGATTTTAACTTCAACTGCATACACTGTCTAAGCTTCTCTCTTAATTTTAATTAATTTAACACTAAATGATTTAATGACCGTGTGCAAGATTTAATACAGAAAATACTGATACAATGTTTTTTTTAATTAAATTAGTTTATTAAATTATTGAAAATGCTACATTTATGTTTAAAGTGTATCTGCAGTAGTTTGTTGCAGAAGATTGTTGTAAAAAATACATTATACATGATAAAAAAATGCAACTATTATGGTAGTCAGGCTTTACATACAAACATGCTTAGTTAGTTAATGCACAGCATAAAAATTTACTACTGAGAAATCTGAAGTTCAAATTTTGATGGTCACAGCCATCAGTGTTTGTAAATTTGAGAGAAGAGAAGTGGCTGTGCTGTCTGAGTGGGAGGGATGGTGTTACTTCTTTCTCTGATATTCAGAGTAACATTGACCAATTGTGTGGTTCTTTGAGCTCACGTATGAGTAAGAGATGTTCAGCTGCCCTGTGATGTAGCATGAACAGAAGATGGAAAAGTGCAGTGACTTCATGTGTCTTGGAGGAATCACATGCAAGTGTGTGATGAGAAGAGCTAACTAGTGGGGATGTTGGGAAATGACCATTGGGAGACGGTCTGCAATAAAATTCAGCTGAAATCATATTACTGTTCTGACTGGGTAAAGAAAACAAATAGTTGAATATAAAAATCTACCTTAAGAATTTCTCCCATGAACAACATTGCTGATTGATAAAGCAGAAATAGTTCCTTTACTCATTTTCTGACTTTTTGTATAAATGCAGGATATGTACACAATGCCAAAAAAAAGTTGAGAATAAATACACAAGATTTAAAAAAAATAAATAATTCACATCCCAGTGTCTGGACATGTGCAGAATACATTTACAGGTTTAGATGATAACAGGATACAAAGTTTTACGTTGCTTTCATTTAACATGGTTTTGAGAGTTAAGTTCAAGAAAAATGAGTCTAATTGATTGGTTTTAGTTGGTGTTGATGTCTAGAACCTGGTAGACAATCTGATTGGTTGGTGCTTGGAGTTAGGCTTTGGTAAACTGAATCTGATTGGTTGGTGTTAGCCTCTAGATTCTGGTAGACTGAATCCGATTGGTTGGTGCTTGGAGTTAGACTCTGGTAGGCTGAATCTGATTGGTTGGTGTTAGCCTCTAGATTCTGGTAGACTGAATGTGACTGGTTGGTGTTAGTGTCTAGACTCTGGTAGATTGAATCTGATTGGTTTGTATTGGGAGTTAGGCTTTGGTAGACCGGAGACATCATGATGTTCTGAATCTGAAGTAGATTATTTTCATAATCAGCAGCCTGAAATAAACAGAAATGAACAGATAATAGGAAAAAATTTAATTCAGACATTGGCATTTTAAAGTAAAATCATTAGACACGATTAATAAGGCATAATGACACACAATGTGATCATGAATCAACAAACATTAGTAATTTTGTATGTTTTTGGCAGTCTGCACGGGCAGTGATGTAACAAAGAGCAGTACAGTTGTGGAAGTAATCTGAGTTTTAATGAATTTTCCCTTCATCCTTATTATTACAGCAGAGTCATTTTCACTCACCGTGTTATTTGTTTCTGTTCTCTGGCTTATAGGTACAGAATCTGCAAAAACAAAGAAAATGTCAGCCGTACAGGGATTTTAGAATGAAATCCTAGGCAGAGAAGTGTTTTAGCATGCTGGTGTTTCGTGTTTGTTCAGTACCTTGTGTTCTGTGTCTCAACTTGTAGACGAGTATAAATCCTCCCATCAACAGCAGAGTCACAAAGATACACACAGTGATGGTGATGATGATGATGATGATGAATGTGGATCCTGCTGATGACATTATGGTGAATATTCATTTTAAAACAGCTGAATAATCTCATCATTACAAACGTCAGATAGTTCATGCATTTTTACACAGATGAGTTAAACCATCATATAATCAGTGATGGAGCAGGTTAACCTGAAGAGTTTTGCCTACGTTGTGTTGCTGTTGAGAGAAAACTGTTGTATTAACCAAAGGATTTTATGTTTAGCTGCTATTTAATTTATATAAATTTAACATTGATCCAGTTTGTCATTTAAAATCTGAAATGTTACTAGAGGCAGAACGATTCTCTTTGTAGCGCAGAGGAGAAAATAATTCTAATGGTTCTGCAGTTCCTTGATGTTCAACATAACTTTAAAAGAACTATGACAATAAGTAGAAAGTGTTAAAAGGAGAAAAAAAAATACTAATAGACACGGTAGACCTACAGAAATGTATAACTTATAAATGTATAAGACTTGATAAAGAGAAGAAATATTGAGTGAACTCAGACTTTTATCTGTGTGTCATTAATTTTACCCTCGTCCAGATTTGGAAAACTGACCAATAGTTAGCTACTTACAATAGCTACTTTAGTCGATAGAGGATTTCTAGCATATTTTTTAGTTGCACAGCAACCACCTGGAATACCGTAGGAACTATTTAGTGACACCCTAGCATAACTAAATGGCTTCTCAGCGCAACCACTTGGGATAGCATCGCAACTTCCTTACAATACACTTACAACCATCTGGAATACCACAGAAACTGCCAAGCAACAATTTAGCAACCAACTGGGTTAGCTTAGCACTTAGCAGCACAGTAGCAAACAACTGGGTGCACAGTAACCACTTACCAACAAAGCTACATTTTAGCAACACCCTAACAGTTGTGAACATACCACAAATCTTTCTAAGCTCAGGAGTGTCTACAGTATGGTCTTTCTGTTGTGTCCTTTGTTACTTCTTTTTACATGCACCATACAAACAACTAGCTGAAATAGCATAACAAAAAAATTTAGCAACACTGTAGAATCCCACTGGGTTAGCATAGCCACCACCGAGCAACACCCTAGCAACCACCAGGAATATCATAGCAACACCATAGCAACCAGTTTAATTAGACTAGCTACCACCTAGAAACATCCTAGCAACCAAGCTAGAGGGTTAGCATAACTACCACCTAGCAGTTATGTGGGTTAGCATAGATATAACCTAGAGACAAAGAAAATAGGAACATAAATGAGACAACAGAGAAACAGACACTAAATGTGTGTATTTAATATCTTACCAGACTCAGATGTGTCTAATTTGCCATCTAGATTCTCTGTTGTGTCTTTTGTTACTTCTGTTTACAGGAACCAGAAAGTAATCCCATGTTCATATATTAATAACACAAAGAAAACACAGATAAGTCATAACTCTGACTGTAGATTGCTCTGAACTTTGTGGGTACAAACTGTTGACTGACATAAAGACTAGATTTCCAAACAGATGAAAATGACCTTGTTGTTGATTGTATACAGTATTGTCAGTAAATAACAGATGATAAGCAGCAGTAAGAGTCATTGTACCACTTAGACAAACTATTTTTAACTCAGGTGTTTTTTTAATAATTCACTGTAATATGGTAGTAAAATAAATCTCACCAGTAGCTTGGAGCTGAAATACTGTGAAGAACGACTGATAACTGAATGAACGCATGTCTTCAGTAAATGCACAGGAATAAAGTCCTCCATCATCTTTTCTCAAATCAGTGATGTTCACACTGAAAACTTTATTCTTCCTGTCATCAGAAATGGATAATCTGCCGTCCTGGTGTTGTTCTTTTCCACTCGTACGGATCAGTTCAGCTTCATTGAAACCATCTAGTCTGTAGAAGGACTTGGGGTTTGTTTCAAACTCTACTGGATAGAAGCAGCTGATCATCAGAGTCTGTCCCAATTGACCTGTTACTGCTTTTGTCCCACTACAACATGGATCTGTCAATCACATTATTTCATTATTACATTCGTACATTATCACAACTACATTATTCCACTTCACCTGATTTATATTTCTGGTCAAACAAATCAAGGCTCTCCATTTTAACACACAGCTGTTGGTATTAAGAACCTGCTGTTTACATCCTCTATCATGATCAAGTTTAAAACTTAAAGCACCTAAAATTTTCTCACCACTGTTCACTTTCAGGTTAATGTCGTAATTCAACCTGCTGAAGTCTCCAAACTGATACATTCCAGTATCCTGTAAACTCAGGTTTCTGTAAATCAGTGAAATTAATCCTTCAGTGTAAAACAGAGTAATTCTGTCCTTATGAATCAGGTTGTTTAACTCTGAGACCCGAGCTGTTATCAATTCTTTACACTCGGTGTTTGCTTTAAATTTGCAAAAATACACAGATGACGTGAAAGCTTGATTTTTGAAGTTAATTATGACACGACCTCCAGGATAACTGATCACATCAAAGCAGTGCACTGAACCTGTCAATCAGAATAAAAAGATTTCAGTCATCTTTCTGATGATAAACACCTTCAAATTCTCTCAGTACTAAAGTTCAGCATGAAACTAACAGCAGCACAAATTCATAA
>NC_083483.1:16538133-16568133 GCF_030014155.1 Tachysurus vachellii
TGTGTGTGTGTGGAGTGAAGGCTAGTCTGTCTAGTCTGATTTCACAGAAGAGCTACTGCTTATTATACAAACTGCTGATAAACTGACTGCTGTCTCTGATAGAACAGAGTCAGATACAATATTTCTAAAGATTAACATTTAGGATGAGGTATTGAGGTATTGAGTGCAATATCCCATATACTGTATGTTATTTCCTACTAAAACGCATTAAGATATCTTACCTTCTGTGACATCCAGCCTTATTACAGTGTAGACGGTCATTTGACCAGAGCTGTCAACAGCACATCCGTATGTTCAGCTCTCTGATCAACACACTGAAGAATCCATCATGTCTATGGTCCTGAACTGAGAACCTGTTCTTATGAGTCCATTCCTTGTGTACTTCTGTTTTTATTAAACCCAGAGAGACACCCCTGCTGTGTTCCCATCTTACAGGAGGATTTTATTTTGCCTTTGTGCTCATCTTTATACCTGCACTTCAGGTTGATTCCTCCGCCTGTGTAGGCAGTCATTGTTGTGGTGACTGAAGTCCTCACTAAAGGCAAATACAAACATCATAATAGTGCAAATCAGCAAAAATGACTAGTATTTGTCATGTGTAATATTTGTACTATATATACTATATATATGTACTATATATATATATATATATGTACTATATATATATATATATATATATATATATATATATATATAAACAAGTAGTTTAATAATTGCCAAATTTGTTAAAGATTAAAAATAAATAAATGATTCGATTCCCGCCTCCGCCTTGTGTGTGTGGAGTTTGCATGTTCTCCCCGTGCCTCGGGGGTTTCCTCCGGGTACTCCGGTTTCCTCCCCCGGTCCAAAGACATGCATGGTAGGTTGATTGGCATCTTTGGAAAATTGTCCGTAGTGTGTGATTGTGTGAGTGAATGAGAGTGTGTGTGTGTGTGTGCCCTGTGATGGGTTGGCACTCTGTCCAGGGTGTATCCTGCCTTGATGCCCGATGACGCCTGAGATAGGCACAGGCTCCCCGTGACCCGAGGTAGTTCGGTTAAGCGGTAGAAGATGAATGAATGAATGAATTTTCTAACTCCTCACTGTGCAGATTTGCGTCTGTCTCTGAGATGTTATCATTTAAATCTTCATCTCGAAGTCATAAACACCCACTTCCTCCTTTTGAGCTACAAATATATAATTATTTTCCTGCCTGTGTGCGATTTTTTCCTTCCACCAGAATGAATTCTGTTAATGAGGTGATGCACACACTCATACTGATAAACCACTCGCTTATAAATTTTATAATGTACTCAATCACTTAAAATTAAAATATAACAAATTTCGTAATTAAATCAGCACCACTGCAGGATTTGGTGGAATCAATTCAATTCAATTCAAGTTTATTTGTATAGCGCTTTTTACAATGGACATTGTCACAAAGCAGCTTTACAGAACATAAACATAGAACAAAAGATAAACATAAGGAGTAATATAGAGAATTAATATAATAAAAATTCAAGATATATATAGTTCACAGTGTGTATGTATGTATGTATGTATGTATGTATGTGTGTATATGTATTTGTCCCCAATGAGCAAGTCTGAGGAGGCTCAGGCAGCAGTGGCAAGGAAAAACTCCCTTAGATTGGTAAAGGAAGAAACCTTGAGAGGAACCAGACTCAAAGGGGAACCTCATCCTCATCTGGGTGACACTAGATGGTGTGGTTACAAATATAAAAGTATCACAGAGTCCAACTGAAGCCGGTAGATCTGTAGATGTCTCAGGATTCTCACAGGAATCAGTGAACTCCCACATTTATGTAGTTGGCTCTATATTACTATACTAAATATAATAAATATATGTATGTCTGCAAGAAGCAATTTCTCATCCCAGGCACCACATCCTCAACAATTTCGCCACATCGCTGATCCTTCATGTCATGTGAACTTTAAGTCAGATTATATGAGGTACAGTGAAATCTGACAACACTTCCGGATGATCTACAAGTTTAATTAGTGCATTTGGCAACAATTTCATGAACAATTTCAGGCTGGATTGTATACAGTATACAGTGAATGCTACACGTTGAGTGTTTGTGTATAATCACATTGTTATTTTTTGTAATTTCTATATTAAGAGCTCAATATTGTCGCTGTCAGGCGGAAACCTCGTATGTTCAAATTTGGTCAATTTCATATTTTTTCACATATCGATGCTATTGGTCAGTTCCCACGTGGGTCTGTTATTTTTACAAGTTATTAATCGATCTAAAGTCTTGAAAATAGCTTGAGCGCAAATCTCATAACTCCATTGGACACTTCAACTGTCCACCTCTTCCTCACTCCGTGGGAGAGCTTCACGTCATATTTCTCCTCAAGAAGAGTCGCAACGAATCAACACGTCTTCTGAGGTAAATGTCTTCAAAACACTGGGCTCAAAGAAAAAAAAATCTTGACCCCCGCTAGTTCTGGTGCTCGTCTGAGGACAGGAATTTAGCGCAAGACAATCCACTGCAACGCGGACTAAACCCTGTGCACTGCAGATAAGGTACGGAGTTTTCTTAATGTCCTGAAAAATAACGGTTTTGGAAATACGAGGATTCCGCCTGACAGCGACGATATGTTCTTTGCATTTATCATCATGGAGATCTTAACCTCATGTAAACCAGGTATCAATTTAACAAAGTCCCTAGGAGGAGTATTTAAAGTAATAAAAACTCCATAACTGACTAATAACATTTTTTCCCTGATCCTGGAAAATTGTTAAATTCAATAATAAAATAATTATTTTGTTGTTTCATTTATTGCATGTACAGTAGTGAGTTTAATAAAGTCTAACCTAAACTTTTAATACTAGAAGAGAAGAGGCTCCAAACATTAAAAATCAAAGTTTACATATTTATAGTCATGGTTTATTTGATGCTTTTACGTTTGATTAGATGTGATTATCAGACTGTGATCGGGTTTATTTAGATTCTACAGTACGTTTAAAGTGGAACATTGTAATAATAAAGTAAAATGGATGCTCACCACTTTACAGTAATATCATTCATTCACTCATTCATCTTCTACCGCTTATCCGAACTACCTCGGGTCACGGGGAGCCTCAGGCGTCATCGGGCATCAAGGCAGGATACACCCTGGTCGGAGTGCCAACCCATCACAGGGCACACACACACACTCTCATTCACTCACACAATCACACACTACAGACAATTTTCCAGAGATGCCAGTCAACCTACCATGCATGTCTTTGGACCGGGGGAGGAAACCGGAGTACCCGGAGGAAACCCCTGAGGCACGGGGAGAACATGCAAACTCCACACACACAAGGTGGAGGTGGGAATCGAACCCCCAACCCTGGAGGTGTGAGGCGAACGTGCTAACCACTAAGCCCCCGTGCCCCACGCCCCGAGCTTTATTATAAAAAATAATAAAGCTCGTAAAAATAATTTGTACTGATTAATTAGTTAGATGTAAAATCCAAACTGCTAAATAAATGACTATTAATACCACCATTCAAAATGCAGGTTACAAGTTAATTACAGGTGAAAGATTACAGGATGGAGGAGTGAACAATGCTGCACAGGGTTGTGGAACAATCTGAGTGTTTTGTGTCTGAACTCTTTGTGTACGCTGGCGACATGTGATGTGGTGTTTAGTACATCGAACAGCTTGCTGTGTGATTTCTGTAGCCTGAAAGTGAAACTCATTTTTTAGGTTCTCTCTAAACCATTTGCAAAGCAAATACAAATCCCAACAGCATTCAGTTTCATCTCTTTCAAAGCAAAGCTTATAGCAGAGAGAAAAATACAAACATATCCTTTAGAAGCCGAAGAAGCCGTCATGGCTTCACCTCGCACCGACCTGGAAGAAAACCTGAAATGCTCTATTTGTTTTGGCATCTTTAAGGATCCAGTGGTTCTGCACTGTAGTCACAGTTTCTGTAAGCATTGTGTTGAGCTACACTGGCGTGTGAAGGTGGTGAAAGAATGTCCGATCTGCAGATCTGTTTCAAATCGGTCTCCACTGAAGAATCTGTCTCTTAAGAGTGTGTGTGAGTCTTTTGTGGAGGAGAAGAGACGCAGGATTTCAACCAAATATGAAGGTTTGCTCTGTGTGGTCCATGGTTTGAAGCATGAGCTCTTCTGCACAGATGACCAGAAGCTGGTGTGTATGAAATGTGTGTCTCGGGAACATCAAGACCACAACTTTTGTGCCATCAAAAAAGCAGCTGAGGACCACAAGGTAATGTAGAAACATAGATAGCTTTTAGTAGGAAACATTTTTAGTATGATTTTTTCCTGATATTCAGAAGAACATAGAAATATTTTATACCAAGTGTAAAGGAACATCTTCTTTTCAGAATAAACTTCAGAATCCTTTAAAGGAGCTTGAGAACAAGCTGAAAACTCTAGATTCCAAAAACTTCACCTTTTCCATAACAGCCAACAAACTCCAGGTATTTAATATTTCTGTTATAAAATATACGGAAATTATGGCACTGCAGGGAAAAATATGGAGACTTGTCCTCTTTCCCAGTCTCAGGGCCAGCAGACTGAGACGCAGATAACGAAGGAGTTTAAAATGCTTAATCAGTTCCTCATAAATGAAGAAGAGGCTCGAATATCTGCACTGAGAGACGAACAGAAGAGGAAGAAAAAGATGATTATGGAGAAGATTGCAGAAGTCGACAGACAGAAAACTGTTTTATCTCAACTAATCCAAAATACTAATGACGACCTAAATCGGGACGAGAGTCTTTTCTTACACGTACGCAATTTATCTGATGTTTTCACACACGCTCTTCTTGTAAAGAAAAGGTTATCCAATAAAGTCTGTTTTCTTTTCTTTTATTTCCAGAACTTTAGAGAAACAGAGGAGAGGTAAACGTCATGATTCTCACACATCAGCGCTGGCTGGGAAAAGAGCTCAGTGTCCATGATCGTGTCAATTTCTTCAATTTTGTAACATTAATATCCAATACAATAATATCCACTTTCTGTTCTACTCCATACACTATGACACGTCTAAATAGTGTTTGGGTTTATTTTGCTCCAGCTCTATTACTTACTAATTCAGCATAACTAGTTAGAATAGCAGATTTTATAAAGGTTGTACAATGTTGATAATTTGCAAGTCTTATATGGACCTGTGTCCGGTTTGTGTGTGTGTTTTGTGTGTGTGTGTGTGTGTGTGTGTGTGTGTGTGTGTGTGTGTGTGTGTGTTTCAGACTTAAGCACACACTACCAGAACCAAAGCTTGACTCATGTGTTACGATCGACGAGGCTAAACACATCGGGAATCTGCGATTTGAAGTGTGTGAGAAGATGAAGCACATCGGTCCTTTCATTAAAGGTAAACAATCTGTAATCAGTCATGCTATGACTTCCACAGTCAGTCCTAATACTCTAATGAGTCTTTATGAATAAGGGAGAGTTTTCTGAGAAAGGAGAGAAGGGAGAGGGTGTGTTGAAGTATTAGGTGTAACAATTAGAGAATGTAAATGTTGGAGCGAAGTCCTTAGGTGTGGCTTTCCTGGTGGACCTGTGAAGAGGTCTTGATCTTCTTTGGGATGTAAAATAGAGCAGGGAAAATGGGAGACAGGTTGTGCCTAAGAGCTCCACCTCTGGTGAGAGAAGGATTTTCTACCTGGACACACATGACCACCTTCACCCCCACTTTAAACCATCTGTCCAAGATGTGTACCTCTTCAAATTTGTGTCCTTTGTCCTTCAGCTGAAGATACACTGCTAATTCTAGTCTTGAGGGGTCGCTTATTCGTTGTTGGTACATCATCCTATAGAGTGGTTGTTTTGTTTTCTCCATTATAGAGCACTGAACATTCTTCATTACACTGGATTGCCTGAATTATATTGCTCCTCTCGTCCAGTCTTTGGGGTGGACGAGCCTCTTTCGGAATGTTTAAGGCCGGAAAGTTCACATTTCTTGTACTGTATAAGTCTCATTGGAATTAAAATCGTGGAACATGTGCTAATCTTTGCTCAGACACATATGGACAGAACAAACACACTATATGTAATGTAGCCTTTACATTTGTGCCAATAATTTATATAAATGAGATATTATACATTGAAAATTATATCACAAGCTCCTTCTATTTGTTTTTTTTTTTGTTTGTTTCTTTTTTTAGATCCAGTAATTCAGGACCCAAACACTAAAACACCTGTCCTTACTGTATCTTCATATTTGACGAGCATTACAACTTCAGTACCAGCTTCTGAACTCTCCGGAAATATGCTTCTGCAGAATTCTGGGCTCAAGAGGATCTACAGGTTTGGAAATCAAGGAAGCCTGTGATCATTGGGCTCTGGGAGTTGTTACTGAAGCTGAAAAACATATTAACCGTACATGTTCTTAGACCTTAACAGCACCCAAGCTTAAAAAAGTGTGTG
Source organism: Tachysurus vachellii (assembly GCF_030014155.1). Classification (NCBI taxonomy): domain Eukaryota; kingdom Metazoa; phylum Chordata; class Actinopteri; order Siluriformes; family Bagridae; genus Tachysurus; species Tachysurus vachellii. Next base: position 16,544,532 of record NC_083483.1, read on the forward strand.
TTTTACTGGACATGGACAAACAACAGGTGGTTTTCAGTGATCTTGTCACAATGAAATCATACACATATATATTGGGATCTATTGAGAAAATGTACCCTTGCTTTTTGCCACTGAGCAAAAACCCAATGAAAATGTTACCGTCATAAAGGTTGGTGTAATCAATTCAATTCAAGTTTATTTGTATAGCGCTTTTTACAATCTGTAATCAGTCAAGCTATGACTTCCACAGTCAGTCCTAATACTCTAATACACACATAACCAATTCTAGATATTTCTTCATATCATAATTAGCCTTTGGTTTGTTATAAAAACAGAACATTATTAGTTGTTGGTGCATCCTATCAGTTTATCATTAGAGAATTGTTTTAGTACACAATAGATTGGTGGCAGCCTTATAATTTATTATTTATTAGCCTTTATTTACTTCTTAGGCATTACATATTAATATTTATAATTAACGTGATTTAATCCTAGCTTTATCTTCCTAAAGAGAGCGATGCCATGGCACTTTAATTCTTTAGTCTGTTTAGGTTTCTTCCCTAATCATCCGCTCAAATGCTTCAGCTTCCAAAGCATCAATCCTTCATGTTAACTCCACTGCAATGTCTAACCATCTGTCGTATAACTGTTGTATACGTCTTCACTACTTTTATACGTCTTCATTTTCTCAAGAAAGACTAAATAAAAAAGCTGGTTTAAAGAATAACTAATTATAAATGTTTTGTAAATTATTATTGAAACTGAAACTGAAATAAAACAGATGGTGCAGTCATTCAGACTAAAGGTAGTGGTATTAGAACTAAGAATCCTTGAGAAATGCTATTAATGAATGTTTCTTTTCCATCCTGCTTGGAATGGTTTACTGCTCTGACACCCGCTTTAGTCTCCTCAAGTGGTTGAAACACACAAACACACCCAAAAGCGACCATTTCATTTTTACAAGTAGGATTATGTTAACCACCTTAATGAGAAAAACATACACGTGACAATAAAAGTGCATTAACATGTGTTTTATTAAGCCTGGAGAATGAATCAGTACCAAATCAGGGGTTTGTGTCACCCTGAGCTTATTTCTGAGTGCAACATCAAAACATTTTTTACACAATGGTGCAACAAAGCAGGAAAAACAAGTACAAAAATACCTAAAATCTAAAAACAAATCAAAAGATACAAAACTTTTTTTTATTTATTTATTTTTTAAGAAAAATGAACTATAAAGTAAATTACACATTCATAAGATGTGAAACCATAAACAAAGCTTAAGACATAGGAATAAAAGTGCTCGCTGATTTAAAAAAAATCAGTTTCTTTGTGCATACAGCAGGGTCCAAATGTCAGAGTCCACGATCAAGAACCGTCTCTATTTTAATCATCATCAAAAAGTTATCGATTTAATTCAACTTCATATTTTAAAAAGAACAAAATCCTCACAGAGAACAAAAAAAGTAATATCCTGCACACGTGGCATTCGGTTTATTTACTACGGCGTATTCGATTCCATCATCATACTGTATGACACTACTGATGCACACAGATGTTTGTTTTCATCTCCACACCTAAGCCATGATGCTGACTCCAGTTGAACCCTACTGCACCTCTGACACTACATAAAAATACTATTTATGCTAAAGAAACCATTTAAGAAGATCTAATCTGGTTTGTGCTCATAAGGAACGGACTTGCGTTTTAAATTTGTAAGCATAACAGTTAAAAACATTGGAAGATGCAGGTTTAATAATAACATGACATATAAACATTCCCAACAGTGTTTGGAACAGAAAAGCACAGGCTCAAGTCCTCATTGTGCTTTTAGCTCTTAGCTCGCTAGCAAACTAGGTTCATGTGTGATGGTAGAATTTCAATATTTTTACTTATACTTTTTTAAATAAATACATATGTTTATTAAGCAGTTAAAAACTTGATGCTGTTGGAGTTTTGTTGTTCACTATAAAGTACCTTTTGTTGTTTAAACCGCGGATAAGCGAGAAGTGAATCACAGATTTGTTAGCAATGATATTGCATAAATAGTTCATTCCCAACATCCTTATTGACTCGGAGCTAAGAGGTCATTCTTACAAAGCTTACGTCTGCCTTATTATGGTCATGATTTAATATTTTTTCCTCAGTTGAGAATGTTTACTTTAAGAGTCTCTCGTTTGTTCACTTGCATGTAAAGCTAGTAGCTATTGCAATTTGCTGGATGGAAGATTTAGCATAAATACGTTCTGTTTTATTGCAATTAGCTGGATGGAAGAAATAAGCATTTGTAGCTCAGTTCCCGTCGGCTGAATGAGTTGTTTTTCTGTGTCTGTGCCCATTAGCCTGAAAAAGGTGCGTCGCTCTTATCTATCTTTCTACTGTCTGTAAGTCCTCCTGCGGTTGAAAAGTCAAACGCAACTTGTAATGCTGTCTGGCTTCATATCTGTGATTCTCCTGTGCTTGGAGTGCTCCGTAGAGGCCGCTGAAAAAAGGTCAAAGTTTAAAAGTTTATTGTGGCTAGAAAGGAAATTGCTTTAATATTGACTATAATGTGAAGTAGAAAATACCACTGAGAAGCTCATGGAATATTTTGCACACACAACACAACATACCTGACTGTTACTGGACTGATTGCTGCTGAATTCGGAATATCTCTTCTTCTCTGATGTGCACATTCTGCCAAAAAGTTTCTTGTATTCCTCTCTTACCTGGCAGGAAGCACAAAGAAATAGTTCCTGAGCTTGTGGTTATTGATTTTGAGGTTGATGTTAGTGAAGCTGAGGCTAGTGATATTGAGGTTGAGGTTAGTGTTACTGGGGTAACATTTGTTACGAGTTGGGTATAATCGCTAAGGTGGTGGTTAGAGCGTACTGTACCTCATCCACACCACCACCCTGAGGATGAGAAATGGGTCACTGAGATTAAGGTTCTGAGGTTGGATTAGTGAGGATACAGTTAGTGTTGCTAGTGTTAAAGTTAGGGTTCCCATGGATGAGGTTACTGAGGTCGAGGTTAGTGTTAATGAGGATGGGGTTACTGATGTTAAGTTTAAATGTGGTGTAGGTGTAGAATCATTTAGTCAGTGTCATTGTGGTGCCTCACCAGTTTGCTCATGAGGCAGTGCATGATGAAGATGAGCACCCCCTGCAGGCTGTTACACAGAGTGAAGAGGTACGCAATCACCAGCGTCCCCTCATCCTGAAAGAGGAAGCAACCAAAAACCCACATACCACCCAACACACACAGCTGAGCTACAGCCGTCAGCACGAAGCCCCTACAAATAAAAGAACAGAGAGGGAAGTGAGAGAAAGAACTATACAAATCTATTATATTAGAGATCACACTCATACACACTCATACACACTCATACACACACCTGAGTCTTTTTAGTTTGGAGAGGTCTGGGTTGAGGCTAGAGAATTTTTCGACCAGTTTCCAGACGGTGATGACAAAGAAGAAACTGTTAAGGAAGATGATGATGCAGACTGGTGCAAAGAAACTCCAGATGAAGTTCTGGTCCAGAGAGAGCCAGCAGCTGCACACACACATACACACTATTAAATAAAGCAAAATAAACTTACCTTTTTTCCTACACATTTTGTAATCTTCACATTTATATCCATCTGTCTGTGGCCTCTCACACACACAAATACACTCACTGGCGCCTGGTGCCGTATCCAGAGGGGAAGGCGATGGCAGAGATGATGACAATGGCGAGAGGAACTCCATATCCTACAGAGTACAGGTAAAGTTGGTGGAGCGTGGTGTGGAAAACCAGAACTACCATGCGGTAGAGCTGTACTCCCTCCAGCAGCATAAAGGAGAATGCAGCGAGGTAGAAGAAGTGGAGGAGCGCTGCCACCGAAGCACAACCAGCCTTCACGAGAGAAACAGAAACAATCATTAAAGACTTCTTGGATGCTTCAGCTTACGGTTATTATACACAAGTACATCCACAAACCTTGTTCTGAGTGTTGGATATGAAGAAGAGAAAGATGATATTGGCAATGAAGAGGCACACACACAGGTGGAGGTGTATCGTTGTGCGAGTTCCCCGGATGGTGCGACAGAACCAGAATGTCAGGATACACAAGAATAAACAGATGATGGAGAGGGTGAGACCGACCCGTGTGATCCACACCAACTCAAAGGTATCCTATAAAGAGAGAGACATTAATTATTGACAAAGTTCTACATTGAGTTCTGATCCAATAAAATCTGTTCTTACCTCAATGGGGTAGAGGGCCATTAGTACAGCAAAGCTGCTCAGGTGCTTCCAGGAGCACACAGCATGGGTGGAGTTAAACACAGCCTTCACACATCCCTGCCCTGACCATGCCCCTCCACCCTGGGCCTCGGCCCAATACACACAGCTGTAGTTCAGGCCCTTGGACACTTCTCTCTCCTACAGCAAAGAGAAATAATGGAGAAACGAGTTACTAAATAATGGACTAACGAGTTACCTTGTTAGGAAAGTATTTAAAGGTATTTTTAACACATGATTCCTTAATAGGAGTGTAATATATACAGTGCAGTGTTTTCCTTTACATTCTTGTGTCTAAAGGTGAGTGTGACGGGCTCGGGCAGAGAGTGTGTGTCCGTGTTACTGACGAGCGCCGTCACCACTTGAGAGTTGAGTAGGTAGGTGGTGTTCTGGTGTGATGAGTCTGTGTCCGTGTTGATCGGAGGTGACACATTGGTGGAATTTAGAGTTTTATAACCGACCAATGCCACAAAAGCAAAACCTGTATAAAAAAATGTATTACAAAGGTTATAATAACAATGTGTGTGTGTTTGTGTGTGTGTGTGTGTGTGTGTGTGTGTGTGTGTGTGTGTGTGTGTGTGTGTGTGAGTGTGTGTGTATACCTGGGTAATTAGCTCCCACTGCTGTTTCCCAGCTCGTGTTGAGCTGTACATTGTCCGTGTTCAGTGTGACCTGTCCAGTGGGCGGGACCTGATCCTTCCTGACTGTTAGCCACGCCTCTATAAACATCAGCAGAACATGGTTTACTCTTGAAGTGCATCATTTCTGACAGTTGAAGTCGCTGAGCTGATGATGGAGGCCAGAGCCGGAGAACATCATATTTATATTGCGTGTGTGTGTGTGTGTGTGTGTGTGTGTGTGTGTGTGTATACCAGTGTCCTCATTGTCCATTCTGGTTGTCTTTTTGTTGAGCTGTGGTGCGATGAGCCTCATTGTGTTTTCCACTGCTCCAAAAAACACACTGAATGATGTGCTGGAGTTTAAGTTCCCACCTGATAACATGCCACCCGTCACATTCAGCAGGTTCTGAGGAAACACACATGGTCATTTTGTGTGTGTGTGTGTGTGTGTGTGTACGCATGTTGGGAATGTAATCTATAGTAACACAACTTGTTAGTTTGGACCATTTATTATGAGTTTTGATGAGTTTATTATGAGTGTTTAATGACATCAAAATCTGCTTTGGCATCTAATGACATCAGGTTTGGACCTTCTGCTGATGTAATGATGTTGGACCACCTGATGATCTGTTTTGCAGGTTTAGGACCTGAACCCTTGGTATATCATCATAGCTGGATTTGCACCTTCTCATGATGTAACACAAGAGTTTGTACCTTCTAATGATGTCATGTGTGACACTTCCCTAACAACTAACAATGAATGGAGCAACTAATGATATCAATGTGGGTTTGAAACTTCTAATGATTTCACAAATGAGACACAAGTGAATGTGACGTCTGAGATAAGGACCTCTGGTGACACCAAAGTTGGGTTTGGACTATCTAATAAATTCACACATGGGTTTGGATCACTAAAGACGTGATGTCTCTCAGAGCGAACGCTCTATTGGCAGCTAACTTCTAAACCGTTGTGGACGATGGTATCTGCTGACATACAGTTTAGACTGTGAGGATGACATGTGATGATGTGATGATGGCCTTCTGCAATGTAACGTTCCTCTACTGAATCATATACATATTGAATCGTAACAAATAAAATAATGGATTACTGTTTGACAAGTGTGTGTGTGTACCTCCAGTAATGTTTCTCCTGTACGCTGTTCCCTTGATGAACCACTTAATGACTCACAACTGGTCCTGAACAGATCCAATAAACCGCCCATCATGGCTACAGCCTGCCAAAAAGAAAATAAATTACAACAAATTTGAACAGTTTTGTTCGTATTATTTATCGATTATTGTGCAATTTGTAGACAGGTTTTTATGTTTACCTTTTCAGATGTGGTGTTGAGTCTGTTACAGTTCAACTCTACACACACACACACACACACACACACATACACACACACACACACACACAAAATAACACGTCATTAGATGACTTTACCAAATGCAGAAAGTGAGGTATAGCTTGGAATGTTTCTACTGTATGAGTGATACCGTCTCTCACCTGTGCATTTAGTCTGATTGTTTCCATAGTTACTGTAACCAGGGCTACACTGGCAATAGTAACTCCCTTCACTGTTGGAGCATGAGCCATCTTTACCACACACATGTTCCTCCCCATCACATTCATCAATGTCTAAGACAAAAAAGCAGTCTGTGAGATTATACTGCTGCATTTTTGCATGGTGAAAATGTGCAATTAAAGGGAATGCGAAGATCGGTGTGTGTGTGTGTGTGTGTGTGTGTGTGTGTGTGTGTGTGTGTGTGTGTGTCTGTGATTCTTGGACCAGCTTTAGAGTTCACAGTCTGGCTCTTCTTGACTTGATGGATTTCTCTTGGTACTGATTTCTAAGGATCTTCGTCAGGGACTGGGTTTCATTCTCAGTGTATTGCTCTTGATCTATCATCTCAGTAGTTCTTCTCAGTGGTCTTCAAGGTCTGTTTCTGGGAACACAGAGTTTTTTCTAGATAAAAGTATGTCTTGATCTGGGTGTGGATATCAGTGCTTAACCTCTTGGTCTGGGTCTTGGTCTGCACAAAGCCTTGGCACAGGAAAGTATCTCAGTTTTCAGAGTTTGGCTTCAAGTCTTAATGCTTAGGTGTCATCGCTCAGACTCTTAACCTTGTTCTGGGTCTCAGTGCTAAAATTCATTGGAACATAGTGTTCAGTGTCCTGGCCTTTGTTCAGGATTCAGTACTCAGTGCCTTGGTCTCAGTTTAGGTCTCATTGTTCACAGTTCAATATGGGACTGGGTCATTATTCTCAAGAGTTTGAGTGGATCTCAGTGCTTAGTGCCTTGGGCCGGGTCTCAGTACTCAAATTATTGGTCTTAGGTAGATCTTATCTTCACGGTTCTTGTCTGGTTCTTGTGCTCAGAGATTCCACTTGGGTCTCAGTATTCAGAGATGGTGCTTCTATTGCCAAGAGTCCTCTTATACAGTAAGTGGTTAAAATTGGTCCTAGTCTTTGTTCAGGTCTCAGTATTCAGAGAGTTGTTTGGGGATCTCAGTGCTTTTAACTTGTTTTGAGCTTTAGCGGTTCGAACGCCTGCGTTACAAGATTCTAGGTCTGGATCATCCAGAACACAGTCTTCATCTCATTCACAGGATCACAGGCCTCAGGTCTTGAGTGGTCAGGTCGTGACTTGTGTGTGTGTCAGTTAGTGTACAGTGATTAGCATGGCTGAGCATGAAAGCAAATTTAGTGTTGTCTGACAGTGAGTGATCCTAACGGCCTCACCTTCACAAGGGGTGTGGCTGTTGCCTTGGTTACGGAACCCCGTTGGACATGAGCAGGTGAATGTGCCGAGTGTGTTTCTGCACACACCATGCTGTCCACACGCAGTGGGCATTGACACACACTCATCAATGTCTGCAGGTGATATACACAAAAAGCATAAGCACATACAAACAATCACACACACACACACACACACACACTGTAGAAAAACACACACACTTGTGTGCACTCATCCACATGCACGAACATGCAAACAAAAGTGAAACACACACACACACACACACACACACACACACACACACTATGTGCTTATTAGTTCATGATTGGATTCTTGTGTTAGTGTTGAAGCTGTATGTTATAAATAGGCAGAAGCTGTTGTGAGCAAACACGTCTTATTAGTTCATGAAGTCAGAATTAAAGTTATTTAGTGAGTGAATTTTAAACAAGGATTTACATTTAAACACAAACTGCAAGACAAACTGAATTTTATTAATACGTTTGCTGATATTCATTTTAGGACAAACAGAAATAAAGCAAAATGTGAATGTTTCTTTTGTATGAATCTTATTATTATTGTCCAAATTTATTTTGAGGTATAAAACAATGATGAAATAAAATATGCTGATATTATGTAATAAATAAATAAATAAATAAATAAAAGGTAATGGTTTGTGTTACTTCATGTGATGACCATGTAAATCGACAGCAACAAAGAAGAAAAGCTTTAATAATGTTTGGTTATATAGATTTAGGACAGTTTCCTCACCTGCACATGTGTACGAAGATCCTACTTTTTTATCCTGAAACCCAGGTAAACACACACACTGGAAAGAACCGATGGTGTTTTTACATTCTGAATTCTCAGGGCATCTGTTTATGTTCACCGTGCACTCGTTTATGTCTGAGGGGTAAAAGAAGAGAGGGAATAAATCAGTATAGAGGGCGGTGTAGTGACTAAACACACAGCTAACACGTCACATTGATGACTGAATGATGATGAATCATTAATTATTCGATGTTTCTATATTTTTCATTTTTATTGACACCGGAAACTTCCAGACATGTCAGAGTCCCTGTCAATGAGCTGTTACTATAGAAACAATAATGTATTGGAATAGAAAGTAACGTGAACCTGTGATTTGCAGCTGCTTTAATGTGAGAGCTGCTGTTTCAGAGAATTAATCAACACTTTCTGACCAATCAGAATCCAGATCTCAACAGTGCTCTGGGATAAATATTAGAATTCTAATTAAAATGTGGGGGGTCACGGTGGCTTAGTGGTTAGCACGTTCGCCTCACACCTCCAGGGTTGGGGGTTCGATTCCCGCCTCGGGAACTCCATCCGGGTGTATCCTGCCTTGATGCCCGATGACGCCTGAGATAGGCACAGGCTCCCCGTGACCCGAGGTAGTTCGGATAAGCGGTAGAAGATGAATGAGTGAAATGAGTAATTAAAATGTTACAGCACGAGTGAATGACAGATTTAGAAATAAAACCTAAAAACCTAAAAATAGAATTTATAAGAGAAGAATAAGTGTATGTGTGTAATTATAGTGTAATTAGTGAGTGATTCAGAAATGATCTTTTAACCTCGGTGTAGGAGGAAGTGTGAAATGTCTCACCTTGACATTGCCCAGTGGTGGCGGTGAAGTTTTTGGTTTTGGACATAAACCCTGTCTCACAGTCACAGTAATAACTCCCGTTTGTGTTAAAACAGATCGAGTGGTTGCCACATGGGTTATCTTCACACTCATCTTCATCTGAGAAAGAAAGAAGAAATGAATGAATGAATACCAGCAGGAACAGTAAGACAGTCAGATGAAAGGTGAGAACAGATTTCTATTTAGTGGACATTAGATATTGATAATCAGGTGAGGTATTACGTAATCTTACTGCCCACAGGTCTGAGCACAGCACACGGTCAGATGTAAAGCTTACAGGACAAAGAAACGTCACATATCTAATGTACAGTAATGTTTCTCAGGTGTGGCTTAAATCATTCATTCATTTCTATTTTAAGGAAGTAAAACAAACAAATTCTTCATTTAACGCTTTAAAGCTTTTTTTTTTAATTTCCAACTAGGAAATCAAAGACGTTGCCTGGAACGAATACATAGAAAGGGATCTTCAGCACATAATGACATCTAAACAGTAAAAAACTCAACAGACTAAACTAAAAAGATATGATTTGTTCTGAACATTAACTGAAGCTCTAGATCTGAAGCTCTAACTGAAGCTCTAGATCTGAAGCTCTAACTGAAGCTCTTGATCTGAAGCTCTAACTGAAGCTCTTGATCTGCATGATTTTATGCCCCGAGCTGAAGGAGCAGACGTACCTAATAAAGCGAGAGTATATGAGAGAATTGATTTAAAGGGTCTCACCTATACACTGTCCCTTTAACATCTGATAACCATAAATACACCCGGATTCAGGGACTTCAGACAACACCGCCACCTGCAGGAGGCCTGAAAGAAAGCAACCAGTAACTTGTTTAAATCTCAGTTTGTTTCTTGTGGGATTCAAAGCTTTATTTGCCACATATGCAGGAGGGAAAGAGGTCAAATTAGATGTGGCAACGATAAAGACACAATAAATCGATTGTACAGATGGGTTCAGGGAGCCTGCAAGATGCCACACACACACACACACACACACACACACACACACACACACACACAGGTATAAATATGCATGTATGTATCTCTGGACAGGCAGATCTTCTGGACGGCTGAATGGACCTTCCTTTGTTATTAAAGCTAAAATGTGACAAACCCATTACAGATACTCCATATACCGAGGCACCTGAAGTTATTTTCATCTTTTGTGGGATTGTGGTTCTCGCATCAAGCTGGGACACACACACACACACACGCACACATACACACGTACACACACACATTCTAAAGTGTACACACTGTCCTAAATACCAGTTTAATGTTAACAATTCTATGAAATGACAGAAACCACAGTGCACTTCTCTTCTGAACTTTCCAAATGTCTCACTTCTCACTCACACGTTCTGCAGACTCTCTGGCAACACACACACACACACACACTCACACACACTGTCACCTACCCACACACATACTAACAGTGTTTGCGTTTCTCGCCTCACAACAAAGCAACAGAAAGAGGAAGTGAAGCCACAAAGAGCATCTTATACATTTTCACTCCATGATGCAAACATGAGGTTAGAATGTTCCAGACAATTACACGTACATCCGATCTAGCTAAACTCTACCCAGATGTCACTGATAAAATCATACACTGCTTTTAGCTTCTGATGATAAATCCAGATGATTATACGTTCTTTTTTCACCAAGCAACTGACAGAACTTATGACTAGCTACGACTAACTAACTAACTATCAACAGCTTTGTTGATAATCTCGCAAACGTTAGCTAGCATGATGAATGCTAATAGCTAGCCATCATGATAAGTAGCCTATGTAGGTGTTTAAAATGTGTTGAATAAAAGATAGATTTTTCCTTTACTTTTTTTTTAAAGCTTTATGTAAATTAATAAAGTGGTTTTGTTACTTTTGGTACCTCGTTATGCAAATCGTCAGCTGTAGGCTGAACACTAGCTACTCACATGACAGACAGCAGGATCTGTCCTAGTTTAGGTGGTTTATGGATATCATCAGAGAAACTAATGCAGTGAGCGAGCTGAAGTGTTTCCTCTGAGACACGTGAAAATTGAGACACATTTTTTGCGGAAAAAGTGGAATTTCAGGAAAAGTGCCGTTAATTATTTGAATCAGGCGTTAATATGCGAGTAGCTTTATTCTGTTAGTCTTAGAATCAACTGTGTATTATATACTATATGGATACAGAATCAGTAAATAGGTTCATAATAATAATAATAATATTAATATTAATAATAGATGTGCTGATTCACTTCCTGTTTTCTGTCCTGATGTCTAAACGTCTTTGTGTGGACGTGTCTCGTTCTGTCCCTTCTCTTCTCTGTCTATTCTTTTCACTTCCTTATGTAGGCAAAGCTGGACATCTTCCCACATGAGTATTTTTAACCATCATGATCATGACAATGCTGTTTTACATACATGCACACAATAGGAAAATGCAACCAAGCTTCATTAACGAAATGATGAATTATGGGACAAGAATTGGGAAGTATGTGCCCTAACTCCAGTCTGACCTTTGACCTTTAACATTTTACCATAATCTATAATAATATATATATATATACAGTATTTTTTTTTTAAATTGAGCATTATACAATCTTGTTTCCTGTCAGTGATGCAGTGTGTGTATCTGTGTCTCTGGTTATGTGATGTTTAAGGAAGAAAATAAATAAACTTTGATGTCAAAACCTGAAACTACGACGTCACAACACAATTAAATAACTGCAATAATTTTTAAATAAAAGACATTTCTGATTCTGTGTATATTGTAGTGCTCAGGAACACACACACACACACGCACACACACACACACACACACACACACACACACACACACACACACACACACACACACACTTTAAAACCCTAACTTTATCTATATTAAAGTTATGTTAATGAGGTGATTAGAAAAACTGAACAAAAAGTGCTGCTAAAAAAAGTGTTGTTTTGTAAAATATCGTGTGTGTGTGTGCGTGTGTGTGTGCGTGTCTGTGTGTGCCTGCGTGTGTGTGTGTGCGTGTGTGTGTGCCTGCGTGTGTGTGTGTGTGCATGTGTGTGTGTGCATGTGTGTATGTGTGCCTGTGTGTGCATGCGTGCGTGTGTGTGCATGTGCGTGTGTGTATGTGTGTGTGTGCGTGTCTGTGTGTGCCTGCGTGTGTGTGCGTGTGTGTGCCTGCATGTATGTGTGCGTGTGTGTGTGTGCATGTGTGTGTGCGTGTGTGTGTGTGCGTGTGTGTGTGCATGTGTGCGTGTGTGTATGTGTGCGTGTGTGTGTGTGTGCATGTGTGCGTGCCTGCGTGTATGTGTGCGTGTGTGTGTGTGTGCATGTGTGTGTGCGTGTGTGTATGTGTGCGTGTGTGTGTGTGTGTGCATGTGTGCGTGTGTGTGCGTGTGCATGTGTGCGTGTGTGCGTGTGTGTGTGTGTGTGTGTGTGTGTGTGTGTGTGTGCATGTGTGCGTGTGTGTGCGTGTGTGTGTGCATGTGTGCGTGTGTGCATGTGTGTGTGTGTGTGTAAGATTAAGGTAAGCTTAAGAAACTCTGTGGTCGCTGTCGAGTTATTGTGAAATCCATCGATGTAGCAACAAAACTGTCTGCTGCTCCGTAACACAGTTTTTCCCCCAAAAATTCTTCTAAAAGATTTACTGCGTCACAGATTCTCACAGAACCATCTGAACTGGATTAAAGGGATAGATTTAGAATGGGCATGTCACAGCAGTGTGTGTGTGTGTGTGTGTGTGTGTGTGTGTGTGTGTGTGTGTGTGTGTGTGTGTGTTAAAGACAGATCTGGCCGGTACACATCCCCTCTAACTCTTACTCAACACCTGACACCTACAGTAACTGCACCTTAACCACAGGAAGCCAACACTAATCCCCCTCAGATCTGTTTAGAACTTCACCTACACTTTCTCTCTCCAAGACACTAAAAGAAACTTTACTCAGCAACTGTAACCAATAACTTCTCAGATTAACACCAAAACAACACACACAGTCATATCTAATATCTAATACCTCGTATCTAATAAAATGTTAGTGCACTTTGAGGTAAATGAGAAAGAAGAAGTCACTTCAACGTTGTGTAATCACTACAGAATGACGATAAATGATCAGCTGTCGGTCTTATTTCCTGTTATCATATGGACAAACACGAGGATCTCCTGAGCTCAGGGGAAACCCCTCGTCCTTTTCCTCTCCGGCTCCTTATATGGGAATGAGAGTGTACCGATGATGTCACTGATGGACACAAATTCGCGTGATGTCGATGGCGTCTCTGGACCACGCTCGGCCATCATAACATAATTAATTTGACGAACGGTTCGTGGCTTAGCGATGGTAAAGTGTACACGTGTCTGCCTCTGTGGTTTTTCGATCTGAATTGTTACTGGATTTAGACGTGTTTAAGATTCTGTCGACTCTGTAACCTGTTCCTCGAACTGCAAGAAACAATAATGCGAGTCTTTTAACAGGAGTCTGGTGACGATATATAGTTATATATAGGTGTAAATTTGAAGAAAACTCATCAGGCTGTAAGGTTTTAAAATGAACGATTATACAACGTTCTGAACACAGAAAAGTGTTCAGGGCCTCGCAGTGCCATTCTGTTCATTTCAGCTAACTTTTAGCTCAAACCTAGCTTGTAATTTAGCTAGCGTTAGCGTTAGCGAGACATAATTCAATTCTAAATTAATGTCTAATTGTTTATAAAGCTTATAAATAAACAAATAAAACAATCTCTTGCTCTTTCACTCTCTCTCTCTATCAGACACACACTCACTCACACACACTCACACACACACACACACTCACTCACACACACTCACACTCTCTCACACACACGCACACACACACACACATTATAAACATGTGACAGAAACCCATTGTGTATAGTGAGTTTTCTGCCTGAAAAACTTTTAGAAAAAGTTTATCCTGATCTCTACCTCATTCCCTTACAATAAATAGATACATTTAATGGACTATACAAATTTCCTTACAAGCTTAAGGAACACTCACACACACACACACACACACACACACACACACACACTCACACTCACACACAAACACACACTCGCACACGCACACGCACACACACACACACACACACTCACACTCACAGATCCATACAATCCATTATTACAAACCATTCATTGTCCCTTTGTTTATAAAGCTTATCTTTCAGGCCTGAGCTTGCAGGCAACTCATCGAATTCAACAGCTCACAGGAAGTAAAACAGGGTGTGTGTGTGTGTGTGTGTGTGTGTGTGTGTGTGTGTGTGTGAGTATGTGACTGCAATATTCCTTCTGCACTCCAATGAAATCTTTATTTCACACACCTCACTGTCTTCTCGAGAACAAAACCCAAACACAAAAATATTCTGGTGGAGCCCGTGTGTGTCCTTGTAAACACAGTGTCATGACAAAGTGACTTCTGAGAACTTTTACTTATGGACTAAAACTTTTCAAAAATGTGTGTTATGAGTGTTTGTCATTAGTGTGTAAGCTAGTGTCCAATTATACTGTCTTTCTCTACACTTCAGTGCCTTTCATTTTTAACCCCAGAATGTCGGAAACGAGTCCCCAGAATGAGCTGATTAGAAACACACACATGTCCCAGAGGAATCCTAGACAGTGTTAGACAATCGAGTCCTTGTTACGTACAGACACAGTTAAAGTTCTGTATCTGTAGTTCAGTCTAAAGCAGAAACAAGAACTAACTGTCCCCATGTACACAGTGACGGAGCAAATGTCCTTGTTAACACAAAGACACAGTAACATATGTCCTCATTAACACAGAGACGTAGTAAAATATGTCATTAACACAGAGATACAGTAACATATGTCCTCATTAACAGAGACATAGTAAAATATGTCCTTATTAACACACAGACACAGTAACATATGTCCTCATTAACAGAGACATAGTAAAATATGTCCTCATTAACACACAGACACAGTAACATATGTCCTCATTAACACAGAGACATAGTAAAATATGTCCTCATTAACACAGAGACACAGTGAAATATGTCCTCATTTACACAGGGACATGGCAATAAATGTCCTTATTAACACAGAGAGACAGTAAAATATGTCCTCATTTACACAGAGACACAGTAAAATATGTCCTTATTAACACAGACACAGTAACATATGTCCTCATTAACAGAGACATAGTAAAATATGTCCTTATTAACACACAGACACAGCAACAAATGTCCTCATTAACACAGAGACACAGCAACAAATGTCCACATTAACACTCAGACACAGCATCCATTGTCGTTACACACAGTGATGTACCAAATGTTCTCCAAAATACAGTAATATCAGAATGTATTAAGTGTCTTCAGTATTAACACTGAAACACCACACGGCTTCTTCTAGTCCTCTTTAAGTCAGATAAAGAGACACGGTGAACAGAGACTGAGCTTTGGTACATTTATTCTGAGGTAAATCAGTTTTAATGTAATATTTTTTAGCTCCATTCAGTCTTCAGTCCGACACTAAACTCTGTTTGACCCTAACACATCCCTGCCTTGCCTTTTTGGTGCTGATCGCTACAGCGTTGATATCTCGATAGCGTTCATCCTGCTGCCTCACAGTAATTTTATCGTCCTGGAGAAATAATCAGGACTTTGCTGCTGTGATTTATCAACTGCTCGAATAAGTAAAACAAGCTCTCTATACAGCAGGTCCCATTTTTAAGCTGAGCCTCACTAGTCATCCTGAACACTGTGGAATAATCTGTCTTGTGTAGTTTAATTCCTTGTTCTAGTGGAATAATAAAACACTTTATACAAACTATAAATAAAACACAAAGACTCCAATAAATAAAACACACAAACGGTAATAAAAACTTAATAAATCATCAACAAAAGGCTCCATAAATAAAACACAAATTACTGGCACATTAAAATAATTAGAGCTCAGTCACGTGGATGTGTTTGTGTTTAGAGACCTAGTCTATAGAAAGGATCCAGGTCCCCATAAAACAATAAACACACACACATACACACACACACACACACACACACACATACACACACACACTTTTAATTAATTTTGAATGGTTCCGTTCGTTACTCACCTAAAAGCAGCAAAGTACATTTAGGTTCCATATCAAGATCCGTCTCTGCTTTCGTTTATCTGAGGACCTGATTTCCAGAAAGCTGAGTGTGAAAACCCCCTTTTTCACTTTCTGTCTCAATGCGTCCAAAAGCCTTCAGTGCATTCAGACTATTTACTTTTCTTCCCCTCCTCCTTCTCTCTCTCTCTCTCTCTCTCTCTCTCACACACACACACACTCTCTCTCTCACACTCTTTCTCACACACTCTTTTTAGCTCCTCTTTTCACAGGGTTCCTCGGTTACACCTCCTTTCTGCTGCTGCCCTTTTCTTCACCTTCTTTATTTCTTTTAAATAGTCTCTCTGTTTTTTTGTCCACAAAAGTTCTTCTTGGTTTTTCTTTATCTTTCGTCTACGAGAAATTCCACCCGTCTGTTTGTGTCAGTCATTCCCATGCGTATTTCCCTCCGAGCCACAGCATGTGTGTGTGTCTGAATGCTAAAGGGCCAGGGATCAGAGAGGGAGGGAGAAAAGGGAGGAGAAGAGTGTGTGTGTGTGTGTGTGTGTGTGAGAGAGAGAGAGAGAGAGAGAGAGAGAGAGAGAGAGAGAGAGAGAGAGCGAGAGAGAGAGAGCGAGAGAGAGAGAGAGAGAGAGAGAGAGAAGGAAGGGGCTAACAGCCGCTGTTCTCACTCTTCAGCTAAAGAGAAAATTGGTCTCAACTACTTTTGAACCCAAAGCTAATTTACACACACACACTCACACACACACACACACAAACACACACACAGACACACACAGACACACACAAACACCCACACACAGACACACACAAACACACACACAAACACCCACACACACAAACACACACAGACACACACACAAAAATGTACATTTATATTCATCCCTCGTGAGCAAACCAGACGAGAACTTCCTAAGATGATGAGGATGAAACCTTAAGAGGAACCAGACTGGTTCAGAAGGGAACCACATCTCAAATGGGACCATCTGCCTGTCAGAGTAGGTGGAGGGGGTGTGGCTTCTGTACCTGTCAATCTACATGTACAGCATTTCACAAATGCTCTTTATTTCTTGAATCTTATTTATGCAACTGTTCAGCAGAGGTTTCAGGGTTTTCCTCAGGCTCCAGCAGCGGCAGGCCGGTCAGTCGTCCAACAGGCTGGTTAGTCGTGTGCTACCACCACCACAGACTCAGAGAAGGAGGCGTGGCCTGAGCAAGTGTAAAGTGCAAGCCCATACAAACCCTGCGAAAGAACACTGAGGTGACGGAAGTGTGAATTCCTCCAAGATGAAGACATATGTGAGAGACGGAGGAACCTGACTCCAATTTTACTTGGCTTTCATCTTTTATGATGTTCTTGTTGGGCCTCAGACAGGAACTTTAACGTTTAATGTCTCAGCTCTGATCTTGGATCTGATTCCATCTCATTTATAAAGGAATGGAGCTCATGCCGTGATAATCAGGTTCAAAGTTCAACAACCGGAAAAAGAAAGAAAAAACTACGTCAGATTGAGTTACTCAAAAGACATTTTTTATTCAGTTTGGCTCAAATGAATGCAGTTTATTAGCCATAGCATCATGAACATTAACACACCACTAATGCTAGATAGAGTGAATCTGAGGAGAGAACAGCTTAGAAGAAGAAGAAGAAGAAGAAGAAGAAGAAGAAGAAGAAGAAGAAGATATATCTATAGACATTAAACAAACAAAATGAGTTTTAATCTGTTTATTATCAGTGGATTGTAAGCTGTACATTTCCCTTTGAATGAGCTGTTGCTATAGAAACCACAGCTTGTAAAGACAAGTGCATTAATTAGTAATAAACCTGCTGTTATAGAAAATTAATCAACATCTGCTGACCAATCAGCAGTTCATAAATACAAGCCTTAATGTGTGTGTGTGTGTGTGTGTGTGTGTGTGTGTGTGTGTAAGTATACATGTGTGTGTGTCCGTGTGTGTGTTCATTCAGATATTGTGCATATGGGGATATGCCAAGAACACACACGACTTCCTGCAGCATTAGGAGCGACTCTGTAGTCATAAAACTGTCCATTAAGCCATTGCTAAAAAGCAGACACGTGTAAATCCTAACTGGGAATGTCAGATAATATGTAGTGTGTGTGTGTGTGTGTGTGTGTGTGTGTGTGTGTGTGTGTGTGTGTGTGTGTGTGTGTGTGTGTGTACAGGATGATGAAATCACATCTGGGTTTTGTCTAACATTGATGTTTGTTTTAAGGCTTCTACCTTTTACAAACACACACACACACACACACACACACACACACACACACACTTCTAACACATTTCTTGCCCTTTAACTGTGTCAGTTTCTTAATCATTAACGAATTTGTACAATCAATTTGGACCTTTAACTCTATAATGACACCATAACACATTCTGTGTGTGTGTGTGTGTGTGTGTGTGTGTGTGTGTTGCTTATCTACACTACCACTAAAACCTTTTATCACTACAGTGTGGGACTGAAGTATTATAGTGTGTATGTAGCGATATCTAGAGTATATACAGTATAAAAACATTGCCACTTCTCAGCCAATCAGAAGCGAGTATTTCCCACAGTTTTGGTGTAAATCTACACTGATGTAGACTTTTTTCCAGACTGAAGCTGCTGTTTTGTTGTCGTCGCTATGGTTCAGTGATTGTGGTATAAAGGGGAAAAGTGTGACAGGATCAAAAAGGCTGTGGGTTTTGTGGGTTTCATTCATTAACAATGTCTCGTCTCCACAGAGCAGAGAAGTTCCTCACGTCTCCACCCACAACCATCATCTGATGCCTGAGGTCACGGCTGCAGCTGCAGTAACGTTTACACGTGAACCTCTGAGTGAGGAAATGAGATCTACTCCTGGGGTCATGTGACTGTGACGTCTGTGTGACGACGATTTAAATGCTGAGTCTCACTTGTCCTCCAAACTGGGAACGTTTACAGAATTTCTTGGATGGTTAGAGAAGGAGAAGGTGGAGGAGGAGGAGGAGGAGGAGGAGGAGAAGGAGGTTGGGGTAATGGTGAGGAAGTAACAGCACTGCAGTGGTGTGTCTCCAGTGGGTTCTTCATCATGGGGTGACTACAGGGGCAAGATCAGGGTGCATTAGAGTAATAAGTGTTGTGGGCACTATTGAGGGAACAATAGTTTAGTAGCATTAGTAGTGAAAGTGAAGCTATAATTATACACAAATATTTATTCATTATTTTATTTATTTATTATGGTTCTCATCTTCAAGCCAGGATCTTTCCTCCAGCTCCTTCCTGCAGCTTTGAGGGACGTCTCCGTGCTTTTCTGACCTGAACCCAGATCTTATTTATGAATGTTGGTCACATTTTGATTACTATGTGCTGGATATCAGGATACACTCCACACTCTTCTATTTAAAGACACCAGCTCCACTCACTAATCATTTAATCCCACAAGCTTCCTTTTTGTTTCTGCTTTCTGATGAATATTTTCCATCATCTTTTCTTTTTTTTTACATAAACAGGGAGGATATCTGTAGAGGGAAGAAACTAAACCCTGTTTATCGACACTCGTCTCGTGAAACGGTCCGTGTTACATCAGTACCAGCAGAGGAACCTTCACTTACAGGATTACAGAGTGACACGCTGCTAATTTACTAAACAACCATGTAAATGTGATCAAAGACTTTTACTGTGTAAAACTTTTACTGTGAGCAAAATAATGTGTGCTGTTTATAGTAAATATAAATATGTAACAGAGTGGGTGGAGTCAATGCAAATGCAAATATTAACACCTGCTGATGTGTGAGTGTGTATATGTGTGTGAGTGTGTGTGTGTGTGTATATGAATTGCATAAGTGCATGCAGATGTGTGTGTGTGTGCTTGTCTGTGTGTCTGAAGTGCATCAGTGCATGCAGATGTTTGAGTGTGTGTGTGTGTGTGTGTGTGTGTGTGTGTGTGTGTGTGTGTGTGTGTATGAAGTGCATCAGTACATGCGGATGTGTGAGTGTGTGTTTATATAAAGTGCATCAGTACATGCGGATGTGTGAGTGTGTGTGTGTGTGTGTGTGTGTGTGTTTATATAAAGTGCATCAGTACATGCAGATGTGTGAGTGTGTGTGTGTGTGTGTGTGTGTGTGTGTGTGTGTGTGTGTGTGTGTTTATATAAAGTGCATCAGTACCTGCAGATGTGTGTGTGTGTGTGTGTGTGTTTATATAAAGTGCATCAGTACATGCAGATGTGTGTGTGTGTGTGTGTGTGTGTGTGTGTGTGTGTGTGTGTGTGTGTGTGTGTGTGTGTGTTTATATAAAGAGCATCAGTACATACAAATGTGTGAGTGTGTGTGAAGGACTGCTGAAAGCTGGTGCTTTCACTTCCTGTGCAGACAAATAAACATGATTCTGTGGAAACTGCTGCTTTTCTTCTGTTATGCTTTTAGATAGAAACCTGATTAGAAATACTAAATATTATAATACATAATAAGCAGAGTTGTAACTGTAACTCGTTATAAATTATTAATATAATAGTTTATCAGTCTCAGGAGGCGTGGCCTCTGTGTGTTTAAATCTCAATAAAGGAGGCGTGGCCTTTGTGTGTTTAAATCTCAATAAAGGAGGCGTGGCCTCTGTGTGTTTAAAGTGTTATTTAGGTCTAAGTTTATTCAGGCTTTTTTTTGTTCTAGATCACACACACACACACACACAGACACACACACATACACACACACAAGTTTGCACCCTGAATGAACAGCTTTGAAGTGTTAAATAAGAGCATGAATTTTTTCCTAAGATGAAGATGGAAAAAAAAAGTCAGTGAGCCATAACTCAGAAAAGAGAAACATTCTCCTGTGGAGAAGATCAGGTGGAGACAGGAGCAGGATCTGGAGCAGACACGTCAGAAGACACCACACATCATCTCCTGTCCAAAGTAATGGATTCTCCAGACATCCTGCATGTGCTGGGGAACTGTGGGATATGTAGTCTTTACTTCAGCACTTACAGTATATATTTCTACATTTCTGTTAAAAACTATGTTAATAATTATCGTGCATCGCATTCGTCTCTCCTGCACCAGAGAAAACGATATTTAGATTGAACTGAACTTTACGTCTTTTTGACAGATTTGTTCTCCTTCTTCGCCAAACCAAACTCTGACTCCTGCATGTTGATTAATGATGTCGCTCCAAAAATAATTCAGACTAATGAGACGAGCCAGACGTTTTCATATTTCATCCACGTACAGAATTACTCTTCTGAGGAAAGATCTGAGGTCAGCGTTTACTCCGAGCTCCAGAGGTTACAGAGGAATTGTGTGAGATTACGGCTACAGATCAAACTCCACGCTGTGGACAACCGAAGAGTTTCGTGTCCATTTTTGGTTGAAAGAAGAGAAAATAATGAGTTAATACTGAAGTCCTGGGGGTTGGTGGTAGTTTTTATTTCTTATTATTGTTTTACTAGTAATGAATTATAAACATTACAATCAAAAAAGTTCTGAACTTAAATGGATCTCTCTGAGTCCCTGAATAGACAGACAGGATAGACATACAGACAGACAGACAGACAGACAGGATAGACAGGATAGGCAGACAGACAGACAGGATAGACAGGATAGGCAGACAGACAGACAGGATAGACAGATAGGATAGACAGACAGACAGACAAACAGAATAGACTAGACAGATAGACAGACAGACAGACAGACAGGATAGACAGACCAACAGACAGACAGACAGACAAACAGGATAGACAGATAGACAGACAGACAGACAGTATAGACAGACAAACAGACAGACAGGATAGACAAACAGACAGACAGACAGACAGACAGACAGACAGGATAGACAGACCAACAGACAGACAGGATAGACATACAGACAGACAGACAGGATAGACAGACAGACAGACCGACAGACAGGATAGACATACAGACAGACAGACAGACAGGATAGACACCATAGGCAGACAGACAGACAGGATAGACAGATAGGATAGACAGACAGACAGACAAACAGAATAGACAGATAGACAGACAGACAGACAGACAGGATAGACAGACCAACAGACAGACAGACAGACAAACAGGATAGACAGACAGCCAGCCAGCCAATCAGACACACAGACAGACCAAAAGACAGACAGGATAGACAGACCAACAGACAGACAGGATAGACATACAGACAGACAGGATAGACAGACAGACAGACAGACAGACAGACAGACAGGATAGACAGACAAACAGACAGGATAGACAGACAGACAGACAGACACGATAGACATACAGACAGACAGACAGGATAGACAGACAGACAGACAGACAGGATAGACAGACAAACAGACAGGATAGACATACAGACAGACAGGATAGACAGACCAACAGACAGACAGGATAGACATACAGACAGACAGACAGGATAGACAGACAGACAGACAGACAGGATAGACAGACAAACAGACAGGATAGACAGACAGACAGACAGACAGACACGATAGACATACAGTCAGACAGACAGACAGACAGACAGGATAGACAGACAAACAGACAGGATAGACATACAGACAGACAGACAGACAGGATAGACATACAGACAGACAGACAGACAGGATAGACAGACAGACGGACGGAGTGAAGACAAAGGTGTTTGTACGACACTGTCACTGTGTGCTTGTGGCTTTTTATCTTTTCAGTTTGTCTTTGTTTGTGTTCATCTGAGACATTTTTATGAGCGAGTGATTGAATGTTTTAAGGATTAACATTAACATTAACATTAACATTAACATTAACATCACAATCTACTTTTAATGGACTTATGGAATTAATCCAAATTGGTTCCAAAAGCACCTACAAGACCTGTTTTTTTTATCAGGTATTTTCTCAAACATTTGCCTGAACTGATTCTGATCAAACAAAAATACAGAATTATTGTTATGATGATGATGATGATGATGATGATGATTACTAACTGAAGAGTATTATTTCATCGTTATTTGTGTTTAAGTGAAGAACCTCAGAGTCTTGCTGGAGAAATGTAACTGTATTATTCTTGGATGATTGAATACTAGGCATTATTGCTTCTTTTAGTGATTCAGTTCTTGGCCTTGAGTCAAACATTCGGTCTAATTCGTTTGATTCACTGACAGAGAAGCATCTGCTAGATAACAAAGATATAATGAATCAAATGAAATGTACATGAACATGTAGGTACACACACACAACATGTACAAAGCATCAGGAAATGAGTTGTAGCTCATACATTAAATAAATCCATACAACATTAAACAAACCACAGTAATGT
>NC_083483.1:16573133-16575633 GCF_030014155.1 Tachysurus vachellii
ATGTTATCTGGTATGAGCGTCCTTCCAGGTAGGAAGTGAACCATTCCCAAGATGATCCACAAATCCCAAGACTCCTGAGGGTGGATAAGAGAGTCTTGTGGTTAACCAAATCAAACGCTACTGAAAGGTCAAGGAGGATGAGGGCGGATTAAGCTTGACTGATCTAGCAACATGCAGTTTCTCAGAGACATCCAAGAGGGCTGTCTCTGTGGAATGAGCTGCTTTAAAGCCAGAGGTTGTTCTGTGAGAGATAGACAGACAGTTAATTATAAACAATGCGTTTAAGAACTTTTGAAAGATAAGATAGAAGTGATACTAATCTGTAGTTACTGATGCCTGATGGATCGAGAGCAGGTTTCTTCAGGATGGGAATAACACTTGCTCTCTTGAAGGTAGTTTGTACATGACCAGATGTTAGGGATCCATTGATGACACTGTTTAATGGATCCTGAAGCCAACTGGGACTTTGTGGAACTTCTCATTCGATCAAATCCTCAAGCAAAAAAAACATGAAGCTTTTAGATTCGGTTCAGCGTTTGTGTTCTGACTAAAGTACTGAATAAGAGGAATAGTTTTTATCTGATTCCCATTTCATAATACATATACTGTAAATCTGTGTTTTCAACAAGTCATTAAAGAAAAATGTTAAAATGTTCGACTCAGATTAGGAACAGATTAAAAGAAGAAGGTGAATCTCTCTGAGTGAGACACACAGGGTTTAGTCTGGTGATGACTCAAAGCTGAGGGTTTTACAGTAAGATCTCTTCCTGTGTCTCTTTCATTGTTCCCCAGTGAGATGCTCAGTGTTCGAGACTGATTTAGAGATGTGATAAAACCACACACATACACGCACACGCACACAGTCTCACACACACACACACACACACACGCACACACGCACACAGTCTCACACACAAACACACACGCACACAGTCACACAGACCCACACGCACACAGTCTCACACACACACACACACACATGCACACACACAAGCACACAGTCTCACACACACACACAGTAAATGAAGCGTTTAGTCTGATGATGTCTAAGAACGAGAGAGAACAAAATACTGGTAAAGCAGAGATAACAAACAAGACACCACACCACACACACACACACACACACACAGTAAATGAAGCATTTAGTCTGATGATGTCTAAGAACGAGAGAGAACAAAATACTGGTAAAGCAGAGATAACAAACAAGACACCACACCACACACACACACACACACACACAGTAAATGAAGCATTTAGTCTGATGATGTCTAAGAACGAGAGAGAACAAAATACTGGTAAAGCAGAGATAACAAACAAGACACCACACCACACACACACACACACACACACACACAGTAAATGAAGCATTTAGTCTGATGATGTCTAAGAACGAGAGAGAACAAAATACTGGTAAAGCAGAGATAACAAACAAGACACCACACACAAACACACATGCACACGCACACAGACACACACACTTGTGCACACACTCACACACTATCACATACACACACTACACACATGCACAAACACACACACACAAGCACACACACATGTGCACACACACATACACACACTCACACACTTAAACACACACACTATCACATACACACACTACACGCACACACACACGATCACATACACACACCACACGCATACATATGTCCGGTTGTGTAGGTCTGGATTACAGGGTAAGAGAGAAAGAGATGGAGAAAGCCTCCTATAATCTAAACAGACTTATTTACAGAGATCTCAAAACACACTCACCAACACACACACACACACACACACACACACTGTACTTAAGAGAACTGTGATCAGAGACTAAACACTGTGTGTGTGTGTGTGTGTGTGTGTGTGTGTGTGTGTGTGTGTGTGTGTGTGTGTGTGTGTGTCTGTGAGGGTGTATATACAGTCAGGCCCAAAAGTCTGAGTGTCTGACAAGAACATTTTATTTCCTCAGACCTGTTTATCTTGACCACAGTTCACCAGTCGGACACTGAGACTCTAAACAGTTTAACAATAAAATAAAATAAAAACTCTCTGTTTCTCTTCAGCTCTTTAATTTATTTGTATTGTGTCATATTGTGTTTATTTCCACGAAGATTCACTACATCCTAAATCAGTTTATTATCAGTGGAGTGTGTTCTGTACACGTCCCTGTAAAGGAGCTGTTACTATGGAAACGATAGTGTATCAGAGTGAGTGTATTAAAATAACCCTGAGCTCCAGCCAGAGCTTCTGTTCTCCTGCTGCTCATCTCCTTCCTTTCTGGTCACGTTCCTCTGAAGTGAATCTTCCTCGATCGGTTAAACTTTGCTCCGTTTGTCATGAAGATGGAGATAAACATGAGCGTGTTTAGTTTGACCCCTGGGGGAAATCGTTCAGAAGAGATTCCATCGTGTCACCAACGCTGAACTTCTCAGGAAGTTCCCAAGACCCCGGTGTGATTCAGAGCTGCATGGACGCTGCCTGCTCTCATGGGTTTTTTTCCATTCAG
>NC_083483.1:16580633-16585633 GCF_030014155.1 Tachysurus vachellii
TTTACAGCTATAAGTTTACAGCTATAAGTTTACAGCTATAAGTTTACAGCTATAGGTTTGCAGCTATAAGTTTACAGCTATAAGTTTGCAGCTATACGTTTACAGCTATAAGTTTACAGCTATAAGTTTACAGCTATAAGTTTACAGCTATAAGTTTACAGCTATAGGTTTGCAGCTATAAGTTTACAGCTATAAGTTTACAGCTATAAGTTTACAGCTATAAGTTTACAGCTATAGGTTTGCAGCTATAAGTTTACAGCTATAAGTTTGCAGCTATACGTTTACAGCTATAAGTTTACAGCTATAAGTTTACAGCTATATGTTTACAGCTATAAGCACTTTACACTGTCACTGAGCCTCTGAGCCAACAGGGGGCACCGCAGGAATGCAGGATATTCATGTATTTTGTTGAGAAGAAACAGAAAGTTCTGTCCTTGTTGCTGTAGTTCCGGTAATGTGTAATGTTCCTCATTCCATCACCCGACTGTTTCTTATCAACACCACAACATCTCAGATACATTTAAAATTGAATTTCTTGACTATCGCAGGACGAACGTCACCTCCACCTCACCTCTGACCATGACGGTGGTGACCGTTTCACTGCTGCCGATGTAATTGGTGGCCACACATTTGTATTCCCCGCTGTCAGACACTTTGAGCTGAGTGATCGTCAGCATCCCTTCCTTGGTGATTTTTGCCCCTAAGGACATTGCAGCCCCCCCCACACGCGTCCAGTGGAAGCTGATTGGATGAGAGCCATGGGCGATGCACTGCACGCGCATAGAGTCGCCACGGCGAGCAGTCACGCGATCAGGAATGGTGGTGGCATAAGGAGGAGCTACAACACAAAGATATTTTTTTAATCATATAATTTTGAGATGTTGCTATAGAAACGGTAAAGTATTAAAAGGAGTGCATTGATATAACCTGTGATTTGCAGCTTGTTACAGCCAGAGCTGCTGTTCTAGAGACTCGTTATTACAGTAAGTTTGATCCTCAGTTTTTACCCCAACGGTCTCTCAGCAGTCAACAAATCCAAAGTCCAGATGATGTGCAGCACAGACTGAGGTTCAGCAGATAAGTATCAATTCTTTGAAAAGTTCAGTGATTACTTTACAGAGTTTTTATGGATTTTTAAAGGATTGTTAAGGTTTAATCAGGTTTCTGTTTAATGACTAAACCCCACTGACCCCCAGTGTGTGCTGAGTCTGTGTCAGCGTTAAAGGTCATTATTATAAATCATCATTCTAATAAAATACATCTCATAGAGTCTCAGGGAAAAATTACAAGAAGCGTCTAAAATCATGTACAGAAGTGGAAGAAGAATAAAAATATGTGTGTGTATGTGTGTGTTTACATATGTATGTTTGCGTACATGTGTGTACATGTGTGTGTTTGCGTACGTGTGCGTATGTGTGTGTTTTCATACGTGTGTGTACGTGTGTCTGTTTGCGTACGTCTGTGTGTGTACGTGTTTGTGTGTGTGTCTGACTTACTGTCCACCTCCATCTGCACGTACGCTTCACTGAAACCTGCTGAGTTTGTGGCATTACAAATGTACTGACCTGCAACACACACACACATAAACACACACACATACACACATAA
Source organism: Tachysurus vachellii (assembly GCF_030014155.1). Classification (NCBI taxonomy): domain Eukaryota; kingdom Metazoa; phylum Chordata; class Actinopteri; order Siluriformes; family Bagridae; genus Tachysurus; species Tachysurus vachellii. The sequence goes on from NC_083483.1 coordinate 16,582,242, forward strand.
ACACACACACATAAACACACACACATACACACATAAACACACACACATAAACACACACACATACACACATAAACACACACACGTAAACACACACACAGCACTAAGTGAAATTCTGATCCAGTTTGTTCATTAGATTAATAAACTCGGTTTGTTTAAGACTTTCACATTGCACCTCTACAAGTGAGTATTGAGCAGTGAGTAATGAGCAGTGAGTAATGAGTAATGAGTATTGAGTATTGATCAGTGAGTATTGAGCAGTGAGTATTGAGTATTGATCAGTGAGTAATGAGTAATGAGTAGTGAGTATTGAGTATTGATCAGTGAGTATTGAGCAGTGAGTATTGAGTATTGAGCAGTGAGTAATGAGCAGTGAGTAATGAGTAATGAGTATTGAGCAGTGAGTATTGAGTATTGAGTATTGAGCAGTGAGTATTGAGTATTGAGTATTGAGTAATGAGCAGTGAGTATTGAGCAGTGAGCAGTGAATATTGAGTATTGAGTATTGAGCAGTGAGTATTGAGTATTGAGCAGTGAGTATTGAGTATTGAGCAGTGAGTATTGAGTATTGAGTATTGAGCAGTGAGTATTGAGTATTGAGCAGTGAATATTGAGTATTGAGCAGTGAGTATTGAGTATTGAGCAGTGAGTATTGAGTATTGAGCAGTGAGTATTGAGTAGTGAGTATTGAGCAGTGAGTATTGAGTATTGAGTATTGAGCAGTGAGTATTGAGTAGTGAGTATTGAGTATTGAGCAGTGAGTGTTGAGCAGTGAGTATTGAGTATTGAGTATTGAGCAGTGAGTATTGAGTATTGAGTATTGAGCAGTGAGTGTTGAGCAGTGAGTATTGAGTATTGAGTATTGAGCAGTGAGTATTGAGTATTGAGTATTGAGCAGTGAGTGTTGAGCAGTGAGTATTAAGTATTGAGTATTGAGCAGTGAGTATTGAGTATTTAGCAGTGAGTATTGAGTAGTGAGTATTGAGCAGTGAGTATTTAGCAGTGAGTATTGAGTAGTGAGTATTGAGTATTGAGCAGTGAGTATTGAGCAGTGAGTATTGAGTATTGAGTATTGAGTATTGAGCAGTGAGTATTGAGTATTGAGTATTGAGCAGTGAGTATTGAGTATTGAGCAGTGAGTATTGAGCAGTGAGTATTGAGTATTGAGTATTGAGTATTGAGCAGTGAGTATTGAGTATTGAGTATTGAGCAGTGAGTATTGAGTATTGAGTATTGAGCAGTGAGTATTGAGTATTGAGCAGTGAGTATTGAGTATTGAGCAGTGAGTATTGAGTATTGAGTATTGAGCAGTGAGTATTGAGCAGTGAGTATTGAGTATTGAGTATTGAGCAGTGAGTATTGAGCAGTGAGTATTGAGTATTGAGTATTGAGCAGTGAGTATTGAGTATTGAGCAGTGAGTATTGAGTATTGAGCAGTGAGTATTGAGTATTGAGCAGTGAGTATTGAGTATTGAGCAGTGAGTATTGAGTATTGAGCAGTGAGTATTGAGTATTGAGTATTGAGCAGTGAGTATTGAGTATTGAGCAGTGAGTATTGAGTAGTGAGTATTGAGTATTGAGCAGTGAGTATTGAGTATTGAGCAGTGAGTATTGAGTATTGAGTATTGAGCAGTGAGTATTGAGTATTGAGCAGTGAGTATTGAGTATTGAGCAGTGAGTAGTGGGGAAGTGAGTCGTTTAGGACACGTCCGCACTCACCCGAGTCTTGTCGTCCGACGTTATTGAGTGTCAGAGTTCCTCCCACTGACTTGTGCTGCCATGGCAACGGAGCACGCAGCTTAGACCATGTAATGACAGGTGTAGGGAAACCTGGGAAAAGAGGTGGAGCTTATTCATCTCCTACTCCGTGTGTTATGTAGAGTGGGTGCTGCGTCTGTATTACCGGTTGCTTGGCAGTGCAGGGTCACGGTTTGTCCCTCGACAGCTGTCATGTCAGTCTGCTGAATGCTAGCCTTGGGCTCTATGGCAACTGAGGCTCCACCCTCAACCTTAAGCTCCACCTTCTCCTCAGATGTGCCGTCCTTGTTTTGGGCGCGACAAACAAATGTCCCGCCGTCTTGAGGTGCTGTTACTGTCACCTGCATATTAACAGGAGATGCACACTTCAATTCACACACCTATACACACACACACATACACACACCTATACAAATACATACACACACACGTATACACACAAAAACACACGCATACACACACCTATGCACACACAAATACATACACAACGAATACAGACACACACAGAGATGCACACATACACACACATACGCACACAGAAATACACACATACGCACACAGAGATACACACATACGCACACAGAGATACACACATATATACACACACCTTAGCTGTCAAACTGGTGCCTGTCGTTGTGGAAACCAGTACAAGTTCTCTTCCCACTTCCTGTTTAAACCAGGTAATAGAGGGGCGGGGCTTCCCAGATGCATGGCACTGCAAGGATGTGACTCCACCCACTTTTACCTTTACTTGGCTGGCAGGGGTCACACGCACGTTTGGAGGCTCTTACACACATACACACAAACACACACACAAACACACACACACAAATAAATACACAGAAAAAATCACACACACACACACACACACACACACACGTATTAGAATCACACTTCACTCACGCTTTACGGTAAGCGTTGCCATGGCAGTGCCTTTGCCATGTGCGTTGGTTGCTATGCAGCGATACTGTCCCTGGTTACCGGGGCGAGCTGAAGCGACAGTCAGTACCGAACCATCAGGGCCGACTTTAACGTTATCTGGAGTTAAGAAAAACACATAAGGTAATGAGAGAATAACGAGAGAATAGAAATAAAACAATTAACAAAATGTTCAATAACACTGTTTAATAACATTAACACTAAACGCTGCATTTCTATTGGCTGACAGCAGCAGTGGAGGTGATGATTCACGAATCACGAAGCATCATGAAAGAAGATTAATTATATCTATAAGAGGATAAAATATGTGTTTTGTAATAAAGAGAATGTAATTGGAGGCAGGGCACGGTGGCTTAGTGGTTAGCACGTTCGCCTCACACCTCCAGGGTTGGGGTTCCTTTCCCGCCTCCGCCTTGTGTGTGTGGAGTTTGCATGTTCTCCCCGTGCCTCGGGGGTTTCCTCCGGGTACTCCGGTTTCCTCCCCGGTCCAAAGACATGTAATTGTCCATAGTGTGTGAGTGCGTGAGTGAATGAGAGTGTGTGTGTGTGCCCTGCGATGGATTGGCACTCCGTCCAGGGTGTATCCTGCCTTGATGCCCGATGACGCCTGAGATAGGCACAGGCTCCCCGTGACCCGAGTTAGTAATTGGAGGCGAATCTCAGGAGGAATAAACCACTTCAAGGTGTTATGAGAGGAT
>NC_083483.1:16590633-16610633 GCF_030014155.1 Tachysurus vachellii
CCTGCGGTTGATGGTTTGTGGTTTATTACACGGTGGTGTGTTATGTTATAACTCGATCGTGTGTTTCATCATTGTGGATACAGTAAAAATACAGTGAAGTGAAACATTTCCAGAGAACCAGCATGTGATCATCAGCTGTGCAGGAAAATGATGTAGAGGTTAGATGATGTTCAGCTTCATTCCTCCTTCTGCTTCTGACAGACACGTCATTCAGGATGTTATGACTCAGTTACGCTGCTTCCATCAGCAGTTATTGTTACGGGAGCAACAAAGTGTAGAAACATATAGTAATAATTATAATATTTTGTCCATAAGGGACACACATGGTGTTAATATTGCTCAGGTTTTCCCTTGGAGCTGCCCTGTGCTCTGCTCTTGACCCATACGATTGAGCTCGAGGACTAGTCGATGTCCCCTAAGGTTCAGAAACAGTCCTGGTTTAATAAAAATATAGAATATTGTAAAATACTTAATCATTCTCTTGGCAACAGAAGGCCTCTGAAGACATGCATTATATGATTCATTGAGTATGTAATGGGAGTGATATAGAGCATGACAACAGGGTATGAAGTCCTCTCAGGTTCAGCCTGAGACTGTGGTGATAATCAAACTGGTAAATTATTGGTGTGTGTTCTGTGAATGAACTGAGGAAAAAGACACTTGTCTAATGATTAAAACTAAGATCGAACAAATGTTCCCATTCTCTTCATGTCAGTGTGTTTGTGTGTTTCTGATGTTCTTCATAATGTTCTTCATGATGTTCTTCATGGTGATCCACAGGGTTCTCTCCTGGGACTGTTCTTCTTTTACACATGCTGATATTATTCACAGTTCTTTCACATGACTTTGATATGACATTTTGGAGTTGAAACATAGCCAGTGAATTGTCTAAACTTTTTTATTTTTGCTTCAACATTCCACAAGTCCACCGTTCACACATCGTGACACACTTAGTGATATTAATGTCTTCTTGTCTTATCTATTGAATGAAGTCCTACTGTGCGGTAGACAAGCGAGCCTCAGATCAGTTGCTTCCTGGAAGCTTTATTTAAGAAAAAAAAACAGTCTGCAGTGTTTAATGGAAGTCACAGGTCATGATATGATGAGTCATTTAACACTGTTCTGTTAACTGGGCTGCCTTTGAGTTCTCAGACTGAAAAACAGAAGCACAGATGTACCACTGGGACTGAAAGGAGGACTGCAGAGGAAACATTTCACCATGAAAAGAAAACATGTAAACGAACAGAAGACGGTTGGGTTCATTCACAGGCATCGCATCACTGCAGGTCTGACTGATATAAATGCTATAAAGTCATCAAACTCCTTCAGGTAAAAAACAGAGAATAAAAGGTTGGTTTTTAGGACGACATTCATGATAAAAAAAATAGTTTGAAGTGTTTTTTTGTTCTGTTTTGTGGATCTGAGCTCAACAGCACCACCGCTGGTCATCAGAATGAAATGTAAGTGAGTCTGGGGCTGATTTCTTCCTACGTCTTATTGTAGATCAGCGATTCTTTATAAATCCACTTAGTGAACACATCCTTAACATTTCATCAGCAGTGATCAGCAGTAACCCACACGAAGGAGCTACAATTGATTTCAATACAAAATACAATGAATGGGTTTGTGTTATAGAAGTTAAAAAGACAGAATGAAGTAAAATCCTAAGCAGACACGAAGCTCATCAAAACCTGCTGTAATATGTTAACAATCTGGAAAGAACACGAGGTTTTCTACCTTTCTTCTTTTCTTTAACTGCGCTCACAAGGACAGGACGAGACCGAGGCAGAGACTCAGACTTTTGCACAGTGCTGTACATGTAAATGTTTTTTTTTCTAATCCACCTCATTACATACAGCTAGTTACAGGGCAGTGATGTGATATAAAGAAAGTGAGCTTTAAATCCATGGTGTCATGTTACCGAAAGTGACACAGAGACCAGACCAGTTCCTCACATGACCAGTTCCTCACATGACCAGTTAATCACATGACCAGTTCTTCACATGACAAGATCTCTCAGAGTTTATTCAGAGTTATGAACAAATATACAGAACTTAGAGCACGAGTTGCACCAGCTTGTCCAGTTATACCAGTATGTGTAGAGTTCTGGTTTTGGATTTATTTGACTAATTTAACAGTCAGCATGAACTCGAGGAAGGACAACTCTGATCAGGGGAACAGGCTGAGAACAGAAGACAGTTCGGTTCATTAATATTTAGTTAATATCTGGTTTAAACTGGTCTTATATAATATAAAGTGTGACATAAACCTATCACAGGACTCATCACAGGAGCAGATTTAAACTCTGTGTGTGTATGTGTGTGTGTGTGTGTGTGTGTGTGTGTGTGTGTGTGTGTGTGTGTTCTGTTTTATTCACCTGAGTTAATTCAAGACATTTTTCTATTCTACATTCAGATGAATTATGTTGTATATTATTTCATTTCTGATGGACGTTGTTGATCATTTCCTCTCAGTTGTTGTCCAGTTGTTGTCCAGTTGTTGTCCAGTTGTTGTCCAGTTGTTGTCCAGTTCCTATGGTTTGATTTGATTCAGCTTTATTTCCAATAACAAGACAACAGATTTTATTTACTGATTAATTTACCCCTATTAGATAATGAGGTTCTTCAGGGTTCGTGGGATGTATCTGAATCACCCACAGTTCAGCAGCACAGCTTTATATTAACACACTCACTCTGTGTGTCGGCTCCTCCTGGGAAATTGGTATTTATGAGTTGGGAAGTTGTAATTACGAGGTCAGGTGTGTTCACTTTGGGAGACCAGAAGCAGGATGAAGGTGAACCTTCTCTTAATTAACTCCAAATAAATACAGCAAGGTTTTTACTCGATGTCTAGAGGATTAAGGATAAAGAATGTGCATCAGGTGTTTAGCTTTTTAATCAAACACATAATTACAAAAAATAACTGAAATAAACAATAAATCCACTGTTTCCACTATGTTGTCTGAATGACACGCCTCCAACTGCCACACCTGTAATTGTCACACCCCCAAATGTCACACCCCCAACTGACACACCCCCAACTGACACCCCCAAATTACACACCCTCAAATGCCACACCCCTAAATGACACACCTCTAACTGCCACACCCCCAACTGCCCCACCCCCAAATTACACACCCTCAAATGCTACACCCCCAAATGACACACCTCTAACTGCCCCACCTACAACTGACACCCCCAAATTACACACCCTCAAATTATACACCCCCAAATGACACACCTCTAACTGCCACACCCCCAACTGACATGCCCCAACTAACACTTGGCCAGTTGACCTCCCCCCCACACACTCACATGCCCCAAACTGCCATTCCCTCAAATGACAGCCACCCAAATGACATACCCCCAACATACTCACCCCTAACTGCCATGCCCCAACAAACACACCCTCAACTTAGAAACTCAAAGCTCAAAGAAAACCCCACTCATAATTCCAACTTTGCGCTAACATTCATGTGTCGTTCAACTCATACAACCGATCTTTCCAACATCTCTTTACCACACCCTATTACAGTACCGTTACTATAGTAACAGCTCATTCACAGGGACCTATGTGTACAGCTCCAAATAAACAGATTAAAAAAATCTTTGATGTGAAGTTTTCTGTAAGAGACCTTTATTTCTCATTTGTGGAAGGAGTCTCCAGTGTCACTGCTTCAGGCTGGTATCAGTAACTCCATCATGCCACGCTGTCGATCTGTAGATCACTATAACAACAGCACATGGTGTGTTTTACTCCCAACTTATTTGCCTATCAGGTTTACACCCAATCATGAGGTGTATAATCAGTGACTGGAGCACAAAGTCACCACTGGGTAATTATTGTGGAGGGTGGAAAATTGACTGTCGGAAAAATATGAACTCTTAGTCTCTAACTGTACCTCTAACATGATCACGTCAGCGACGGCAAAACCCAGACAAAACTGTTGTACCTCTTTCATTGGTCCCATCAGCACACTGCTGCTCTTCCACAAGGCTCGTCTGCATGGAAATGTGTTTTTTAACATGCAAAACTGCACGGAGCTGGCAGCCGACTCTGAAAGAGCAGATTTCCATGCCAAGACATGCAGAGAGGGATTTTAATAACAGGTCACCCCATGCAAACCAGGAACAATAGACTCTGTTGGGTCCATGAAAAAATGGATGCATGTGTAGAATCTAAAAGGAAAAAAGAAACACAATGCATTCTGGGAAGCAGGTTGGCAGGTACTGGATTCATTCAGAGAGGGAGCGAGGAAGAGGAGGAAGAAGAGGACGAGGAGGAGGAGGAAGAAGACCTTCATGATAGCAGTGTTGCCAGATTTGGAATTTTTGCTCTCATTGGGCAGTAATTTAATTCCCATTCATTTATAATAATAATAATAATAATAATAATAATAATAATAATAATAATAAATAAATAAATAAATAAATAAACAAATAAATAAACTGGTTAATTAATTATTTTATTGTTAATGGTGGAAATTGTTTGGTTTGGGTTTGCAGTGATTTTAGATTAAATCCTTGATAAGTGTACCCATTATTTTGCTTTGTTTAAAGTATTGGCACCCCCAACCACTCACCACATAACCCCATGGATCATAACTTCACCTTAAAGCTCATAACAGTGTTAGTTGAGGTTCAAGATTTGAACCATTATTATTCACAATAAATAAAATGAAATAGTTTATACACCCATATGGAGCTTTATTAGGTCCAATTCTCACGTCTACATTCAATATTTGATGACACCATAAAATCTGCTGTATATAACATGATTCTATCATAACTACTTAATAACCTCTGACCAGTTAATTAATGAATGATGACAAGAGAAGGACTGTACAAAACACATCCAAATTGATGATCAAAATAATCAAACATTGTAGACCAAAGATGTCTGCTATTATTAAAATAATTATAATAATTATGATTGTGCCAGCACTGAGCTCGTATCATCTGGGTGACACGACACTGACATGATATGAGTATAGTGTGTGTGTGTGTGTGTATGTGTGTGGGTGTATGCGTGTGTGTGTGTATGCGTGTGTGTGTGTGTGTGGGTGGGTGGGTGTGGTGTGTGTGTGTGGGTGTGGTGTGTGTGTGTGTGTGTGTGTGTGTGTAGTGTGTGTGTGTAGTGTGTGTGTGCTCGTAGTATCAGCTTTAGGAAAAAAACACCACTGCATAACTGATTCCATTATCTTAAACCTGGCAACCCTGTGAACGACGCCGTTTATGCCCAATCTGGCAACCCTTCATCCCAGACGCACCGAGGAGCCTCAATGCCGAAACCACGGACACGATTTCATGGACTGAGATGTGAATTTGGACCCGGTCCTGATACCCAAGGCCTGTTGTTTTCTTCTACACGCTGATCAGGATCTGGTGGTGATGATGATGATGATGATGATGAGGATGAGAATGATGATGATTTTATCTCTGGTGATGGAAGCTGGAGCTTTTTTCCGGATGGAGGATCAGAGATGCGTCTGTGTCTGTACACTGACTGACTGACTGACAGACTGACAGACAGACAGACAGACAGACCTGGGCGGATGATGCATGCAGAGAATCCAGATCAGTGTCAGTAAACCTGAGCTTAGTGACTTTATAGCTCTTCTGATCTCAGATCATTAATGAGGGCGCATCTGCGTGGGTTCCACCTTAATGTGTAATGCGTGCAGGAGTGTGTGTGAGTCCGAACAGCTGTTGTGTGTCTGTATTGTGCTGTAGAAACCCTGGAGGAGTCGCTGACGCTTGTGGATGATATTCCGGATGCAGGAGGTTTTTAATGCGACATGTGTTTTCTCCTGCCAGCATCTTTATCCTCATCCTCAGCATCATCCTCAGCATCATCCTCAGCATCAGCATCAGCATCAGCATCATCTCTCCCCACAAATATCTGACACCTTTTTATCCTCAGACTCTTATTTTTCGGACTGATCACCTTTAATACTCTCTCTGACTCGCACCGCCGTTATTTTTTTTCACCTCCGTGTTGCCAGATTGGGTGATTTTCCTCATATTTTGGCGCATCGTTAATGTCCATGTTTTTTTGTATTATTTAAAGATAAGTGTTTTATGTCCAGGCTTTTAACACAGCTGGAGACACATCTGGTGGACTAAAGGAACCCGACACGTCGTTATGCTTTTGGCTCTATTTAAAATGGCCGACTAAAGAGGGTTTTTATATTATTTTATTTTTGCGCTGTAGCCTCTATCCATATAAATCTATAGAAATCTGTACACGTTTATATACATATATTTTATGATTGTACATTAAATCCACCCCTCCACACCCCCCTGATGCCGTAAGGTGGGGAATTTACACTGTGGGCAGCGCGCGCGCACCGGGAAGATGGCGGCTTATTAAACTTTAATGTTTATGCGCTCGAGCCCAAAGAGGAGAGAAGAAGGAATAAAGACAAGAGGAGGAGGAGGAGGAGGAAGAGGATAATGGACAACGCATGCTAAGGTCGAGAGAGGAAGGATACAGGAGAAAGGTACAGTAGATGGAGACAGCACGACCTCACACACACACACACACACACACACACACACACACACGCATACACGCATACACATACACACATACATACACACATACACAGACAGACACACACACACACACTCACTCACACACACACTATCTATGTATTGACAGAAGGAAAGATGGAGAAAGATTGATGGAGAAACAGACAGATGTAGAGAGACAGACAGAGAGAGAGAGGGAGAGTGTGTGTGTGTGAGAGAGAGAGAGAGAGACAGAGAGACAGACAGACAGAGAGAGAGAGAGAGAGAGAGAGAGAGAGAGAGAAGTGCCACTCCATTCAAAACATTTAACTGCCTTCATATTGTGTGTAATTAGCTGATGATTGACAGGTGGTCAGGGTTGTCTCTCTCTCTCTCTCTCTCTCTCTCTCTCTCTCACACACACACACACACACACACACACACACACACAGAGTGTAACTACGGAGTACAAATTACCAAGAATAACACCAACCTCTGGACCAGACAAACACATGTAGATCAGTACATACACATGCAGGAGATACAGATGTGGACAGACAGACAGCCAGACAGATAAAAGGCAAGGAGTGAAAAAGACAGATGGACACTGTTATGTGTGTATGTGTGTGTATGTGTGTGTATGTGTGTGTATCAACCAAATACATTGTGTGTTTTGTTCTGTACATAGTTTCTATCTCATACTGAGGAGCATTAAAATACATCTATTATACTGTATGAAAGTTAAAGAACCGAAAGACATTTGTGTGTGTGTGTGTGCGTGTGTGTGTGTAGCACTGATGAGTATGGTGTGTTTGTTTGTGCCTGTAGCACAGAGCGTGAATCGAGGAGGGAGGAGAGAAATCAACAGGGGGTTTAATCATAGCAATTACTCTCCCACTACTGCCATGCATTATGTTGTGTGTGTGTGTGTGTGTGTGTGTGTGTGTGAGATGATGATTATCCATTGGCCATCGTCTGGTTTGAATTCCAGCAGTTCATTTCTTTTTATCCAGCCTCCCTCGTGTCACGACATCTAATTGTACAGTCTGTGGATTTATTTGGGTTTGTTTCTGTATGTGTTTAACTTCTCTTTCTGTCTCGGGACATTTTGAGACTTAAGTCATCAGTGTACAGAATTAATGAGTGTTAACAGCAGGGCTTAAGGCTCGGTCGGCTTGTATGTCATACCTGATACGAAAGAAGCGCGCTTGCCCAGTAGGTGGCGCAACTTTTTCCTTCATCAACCAAAAAGCCTCTGTTTAGTGTCTGATCAGTTCAGTTTCACCTCCAATCAACTTCCATGTTTACATAGAAGAAAAAAAACAGAGACAAACATATATCAGGATTTGCTTAAATTGGTCCCCAGATTTGATCTCATGCGACACAATATCGCTGTACCTGTGAGGATGGACAATCCAGTTAGAAGATAGGAGGTGAGGATGAGTGCCGCTGGCTCTACCTCAGAGAAATTATAATTAAAAACTCATTGAATATGAGGTTACTCCTTTACCTCACTAGAGGTCATGAACTTTGTCTAACGCGTTGAGGTAAGTTTGCTAACATTAATGAATTTATTTACTTCTTTAATATTAATATTAATTGTTAGCCTGTTTTCTTTGCTAATGCTAAGGAAGCCTAGCGCCGATTGCACTGACACAGTGGGCTAGAAAGTGTAGCTAAAGGAAAATATTGCTTTAAGATACAGATATTGGACGAGGTTCTGTGAGTTCCATGGGTGGTTTAAAATAAAAGCAATCTAGATAAGCTTATAGATTTCCCACCTTGCGCTGAGGTTCACAGCACTGCAGGGTTCAGGAATAGTACAGTGCAGATCAGATTGTATTCTACAGCCTTCCCACAAGGGAGTAATAATAAAATAAAGCAAAATTAAATTGTGAAACAGTCTGCTCAGTGTTTTAAAACACACATTTCTCCCTCTATGCAGGAGCGTTAAACGTTTCTCTAGCTGTTACGTGTCCTTAAAACGTCAGCTTCTTGTAGACAGGAGGTCAACACACGGATATTGTGCTGTGTATTTCTACAGGGTTCTGGGATTCAGAAAATAAAATGAATTCTATACATTTGGGAAGCAACTTTTCCCCAAAACAACAGGCCAAATCCCATTAAAGCACTGATCTGAGCATTTCAGGGTCCTAGGATTTGATCTCATAACCTTTCAGCTGCTGGTGCAGAACATTACTGCTGATGTACAACAGCAGCCTTAGTTCTGGTTTGCAATAATATTTAATTAAAATATGGGTCATTAATTCAAGTAGGAGTGTAATTCCCAACATTCCAAGGAATATTAATGCTGCCCAAAATGGAGGCCTCCTCTGAAATGTCACAGAGTGGCAGATGTGATATAAAGTAGAGTAACAGTTATTACACCTACAAGACTCTACAGGACCTACAGTTACAGCTGGACGACGACCACAAACTGCAGTGTTTGTTGGAACACACTCACAAAAAACTCTAGTAAAACTCGAGGTTAAGGTTGAAGTTGGGGCTAATACTACTGTGGCAGTTCATTTAGTACAGAAGCAGTTGGGACACACCCACAAGTGACTAAAATAGCAATTAAGACACACCCACAAGTGACTAAAATAGCAATTAAGACACACCCACAAGTGACTAAAATAGCAATTAAGACACACCCACAAGAGGTTGTAGTAGCAAATGGGACACACCCACAAGAGGTTACAGTAGCAAATGGGACACACCCACAAGAGGTTACAGTAGCAAATGGGACACACCCACAAGAGGTTACAGTAGCAAATGGGACACACCCACAAGAGGTTGTAGTAGCAAATGGGACACACCCACAAGAGGTTACAATAGCAAATGGGACACACCCACAAGAGGTTACAGTAGCAAATGGGACACACCCACAAGAGGTTACAGTAGCAAATGGGACACACCCACAAGAGGTTACAATAGCAAATGGGACACACCCACAAGAGGTTACAATAGCAAATGGGACACACCCACAAGAGGTTACAATAGCAAATGGGACACACCCACAAGAGCTTATAGTAGCAATTGGGACACACCCACAAGAGGTTATAGTAGCAATTGGGACACACCCACAAGAGGTTACAATAGCAAATGGGACACGCCCACAAGAGGTTACAATAGCAATTGGGACACACCCACAAGAGGTTACAGTAAAGGGTAGGACACACCCATGAGTGTTTACAGTAGCAGTTGGAGCATTAGATGCAGTAGATGTTGGGACACCGCCCACAAGATTCTACACAATAAGAAAGAAGAAACACCGAAGCAGGGCATCACTTATCATTATTAAATTATTATTCATAATTATTACATTAGGTTCCAATTGGCAAATACCCAGCTGCAGCATTCTGTGTGTGTGTGTTTGTGTGTGTGTGTGTGTGTGTGTGTGGGGGGGAGAGAGAGAGAGAGAGAGAGTGAAAGAGAGAGAGAGAGAGTCTCCTGTGTTTGCATACACTAGAATGGAAGGTGTTATTTGTGTGAGACTTTCCTTTGGGGAACCCACAGGTGTGCAGCTCTGTGTGTGTGGTGTGTGTGTGTGTGTGTTGTAAGCGAATGAGAATGGAAAGAGTGAGGAGCCATGAGGGAGAAGAGTAGAGCATCAGCATGACTGCAAGATGAGACAGATAGATGGACAGAAGGACAGAGAGAAACAGAGAACGAGAATCATGCACCTGTGGAAGTGTTTTGAATGCAAGGTATGCACTGTGTGTGTGTGTGTGTGTGTGTGTGTGTGTGTGTGTGTGTTTAAATGTAACCATTTGAACATGAAACAAATTTTGGATTTAATTTCCATAGATATTTGATAACCCCTCCCCCACTCTTCATTTACTTTGTGTGTCTGTGTGTAATATTTAAAAGGACTGAGACACATACAGGACGAAACACAAGGAGAGATTTGAATGCAATGCTGCAGCCCTCATTGCAGTGTTGCTATGGTTACTGTGCATAGAGAGAGAGTCTAGGCACCAGTGGATCGATGTGTGTGTGTACGTGTGTGTGTGTGTGTGTGTGCGTGTTTGTGTGTATGAGACATTGTTGAAGGCTAGCGGCATCTTGGTTTACCGAAGCCCGATGACTGTAAATCATTTTTTTTTCTGAGCCACATTCCAAGCATTCACAAACACAGACACACACACACACACAACACACCCACCAAATGTTATCTATCTGTCACTTTCTCTCTGTTGCGTTCTGGGGAATAAGCACAGCATAAAAGAGCAGTGTCCTCATATTAAATCACTGTGTGTGTGTTTAAAGATTTATTATCTCTATAAAATGTGTACATTCCTGCAGCGTCCATGAGCTCAGATATTAGATGGAATGTTAGGTGGAATGTTGTCAGCTTTCCACCTACAGATTAACATCAGCAGCAGCAAGTATAAAAATGATGTCTCTTTCGTAGTGAAGGAACATCATAAGCAGACATTTATTCAACTTTAACATTTCAACATTTGTGTTTATCCACACAGGGTTGTATTGTGACTGACACCAGACAGAATGTTTATAGTCATAAAGGTATATGGCTTGTCAAAGGTTGCCAGATTGCTTAATATCGTGTTTATTCTACCGCCTTCGAAAAAAAGCACCTAACAAATTAAACCTCAAATAATCCTGTACAGCAAATCTGAAAATCTTAAGTGTAATATAATTCAACATCAAAGCAAGATATATTATTTTTTAAACAGTTAAAAAATAAAAATCTGGTGACATGTACACAGTATACTGTATTTCTGACATCACTGAATGTGAATCATTTGATTGGCTGCTTCCTAATAGCCTATAAACGGCCTGTGTATAAAGGTTTAAAAAGAACTGAACTCCTGCATTGTTAAATCTCTCGTGTGATTTTGGTGAGTGATGAATGGATGTTTGTACCACATCAAAAAATATTGTTTCTGGAAAAAAAAAGGTTTCTCTTGGTTCTGAACATCTTTGGGAATCTTCAGCAGTGTCTAAACACCAGCATTTAATCCTCCTACATCGTTACACAATGGTGGGAAGCATGCATTTTATTCAGAAAGTGAAAATTTAGGCCATGAAAAACAAACACAGTGGGATGGAGTCAAGGACACAGTGTGACAAAAAGATCTGTGTGGAAATTTTATCACCTCTGATACAAAACGCAAGATGGTGTTGCAGGTGGGAATTCTAGGAGAGAAGGAGGTCCACAAGCTGCTGATGTTCCTCAAAGTGTCTGTAAAATGGACAAATGGAGTCAAACAAAGGCCAGTTTGAGGCTGATCCTGATAGTGCTGGAGTAACAGAACCAACAATAACCAGAGGAAATGTTTAAATCTCAGTAGCAGAGGTGAAGAAGTTATCCAGGAACTTCTGATGATGGCTTCTGGGATTTTTTTGTCAGTGTCAGTCAGTCAGTCAGTCAGTCAGTCAGTCAGTATTCAGTCAGTATTCAGTCAGTCAGTCACACACAGTCAGTCAGTCAGTCAGTCATTCAGTCAGTCAGTCAGTCAGTCACACAGTCAGTCAGTCAGTCAGTCACACAGTCATTCAGTCAGTCAGTCACACAGTCAGTCAGTCACATAGTCAGTCACACAGTAAGTCAGTCAGTCATTCAGTCAGTCAGTCAGTCACACAGTCAGTCAGTCAGTCACACAGTCAGTCATTCAGTCAGTCAGTCAGTCAGTCAGTCAGTCACACAGTCAGTCAGTCACACAGTCAGTCAGTCAGTCACACAGTCAGTCAGTCAGTCACACAGTCATTCAGTCAGTATTCAGTCAGTCAGTCAGTTAATCAGTCAGTCAGTCATTCAGTCAGTCAGTTAATCAGTCAGTCAGTCATTCAGTCAGTTAATCAGCTTTACAATGTGAAAAAAAATCTATGATTGTTTTTTTGAGAGCGACTAAATATTGATGTTTCAGTACTAATCGATTTTTATGTTATTGCTAAAGTCCCAGACTGTATCATTAATATTGTTTAATCCGGATTCAGGGTTAGTGCTGCTGATTAAACGCAGTTCAATACACAAAACAGTGTTGGGTTGAACTCCATGGCTCAGAACCTACCATTGAATCAGAAAGTGTGGAGAAGTTCTCCTCCTTCACAACTACCACAAAAATATATGGAAGGCAAAGCAGTGAGTCCCTTATTTTAATATTCATTTAACCCGGTGGCTCACTTCACAACTTTGTACCAACTTGAGCTGGTACTGATGTGTGTTGATTGTACTGATGTGTGTTTATTGGATCTCAGTGGATTTTTTTTATAAGATATTTTGAGGAATTATCAGACAAGACTATTACGATGCATTTCAGAACAGTTTCTTTCACAAGTCTCTCAGTGTTAGGGAAATTACTTAGGCAAATTTAGGCAAAATGTTCTTTGGTGACATTATAAGGAATAGCCAGTTACTGTAAAAAGGAAATTTGGAGACGTTACTCTGAATGTCTACTCTTAATTTGGGTTTCTTCTGTAAAGACTGTATCAGTTGTTAGGAAGGATAAAGCAACCTGAAGACCAGAGAGCTGTCTATGGGACAAAATTCAGCCATGTTGAAGCTGAGAAAAGATGGAAACATAAATCAGGGGCATTGCACAATTTCATGAACAGATAAGAAATCACTGGAGTTCTGACAACTACACACCAAGCCAAGAGTTGACAGAAGAAAAAGCCAAAAACAACAGTGACTACTATCACCAACAACCTCCATAGGGCAGGGTGAATGTCTCACGATACACAGCTGGAAGAAGACTCAGAGAGCAGAAATAATGAGGCCATGACACATGATGCAAGCCTCTAATCAGCAGTAAGAACCGGAAATCCAGAAATGATCCACAAAGTTCTGGAGCCAAGATGAAGCTCTACCAAGGTGATGGAAAGGCCAAAGTGTGGAGAAAGAAATTATATATGAGCTCATCTGTCAAACATGGTGGTGGTGCTGTCCTGGATTGGGCTTGAATATGTGCGTCTGGAACATTCTCACCAAATTTTGCTGGATTACTGGATGGTGGAGCTCATGGTGGCAGAAGCAGAATGAATTCAGGAGTCTACAGAATCACTCTGTCTGATTATTTAGAGAGAAATGCATCCAAATTAACCAGGAGGAACTTCATCAAGACAATGATCTAAAACACCCTTTCCAAGTCAACCAGCAGACCAGAACCCAACTGGGCAGCATTTCACCTCCTGAACAGGAAACTGAACGGGGAAGAAAACAAAAACACACAACAACTGAAGGAATCTGTGCAACATACCTGTTGGTCCTATGTTCTGAGCTACAATTCTGATTTTCTTTTCTATATTCATCTTTTGAGCTTAAACCACATCGTTAGTGTATAGAATAAAATGACTTTGCCATTTTATTGACTTTGCTGTTGCAATACTTTCATATGGAACCGTTTATATGCATAAAGGTTACAATCAATAACTCAAGTTCTAAATATCAAAGCTGAGAAAAAAAAACGTTCTCCAAGCCAAATTACACCTGGTGTCATTAGAAAAGTCAGTGGCATTGGATGGAAGATTGCATGGAGCAAGTAGCAATTATGGTGAAAGTGTAGGAGGGTCTCAGGGACAAATAACACTCGAAGGGAAAAAGCCACAGGGCCAAAGCAGAGAACATAAACATCCCTGTCAGTACAATCGCTTTGATAATATGCAGATGGACAGTTCACCGGACCGCAACTAATCCCCAGTCAGGAGACCACGCTTACACGATTCCATAACGCATTCTCAGACTAATGATAAGGAAAGTAAAAGAGAAGCCAGGAAGGAGTGAAATGGTGGAGAAGGCTGGCAGTTACACAGAGAGGAATAAAGAGTGAACTGCAGCCACTTTATTACACCTCATGCAAAGCTCCTCAGCTAAAAATAGAGATGTGCATCTAAAAATTGTACGTAAGCATTTAAATAAATCACTTTCTTTAGAGCAAAAAGGTAAAAAGCGCAAAATTTCAGCTTGTTGTCGTCATTTGGAGAAAGAAGTGATGTTTGTATGAACACTATAATGACACTGAAGCACAGAGGAAGGAGCATCATGATGTGGAACTACTTCTCAGCTAATGGTACCAGTGTACACAACAGTACACAACAGTACACAACAGTGCACAACAATACACAACAATACACAACAGTACACAACAATACACAACATCACACAACAATACACAACAGTACACAACAATACACAACAGTACACAACAATACACAACATCACACAACAGTACACAACAGTACACAACAGTGCACAACAGTGCACAACAATACACAACAATACACAACAATACACAACAGTACACAACAATACACAACAGTACACAACATCACACAACAGTACACAACAATACACAGCAGTACACAACATCACACAACAGTACACAACAGTACACAACATCACACAACAGTACACAACATCACACAACAGTACACAACAGTGCACAACAGTACACAACATCACACAACAGTACACAACAGTGCACAACAGTACACAACATCACACAACAGTACACAACACACAACAGTACACAACATCACACAACAGTACTCAACAGTACACATCACACAACATCACACAACAGTACACAACATCACACAACAGTACACATCTCACAACATCACACAACAGTACACAACACACAACATCACACAACAGTACACATCACACAACAGTACACAACATCACACAACATCACACAACAGTACACAACAGTACACATCACACAACAGTACACAACATCACACAACAGTACACAACAGTACACATCACACAACAGTACACAACATCACACAACAGTACACAACAGTACACATCACACAACAGTACACAACATCACACAACAGTACACAACAGTACACAACATCACACAACAGTACACAACATCACACAACAGTACACAACATCACACAACAGTACACAACAGTACACAACATCACACAACAGTACACAACAGTACACAACAGTACACAACATCACACAACAGTACACAACAGTACACAACAGTACACAACATCACACAACAGTACACAACAGTACACAACATCACACAACATCACACAACAGTACACAACAGTACACAACAGTACACATTAGAGGACTTTCAGCTATGAAAAGGAATTTATGGGAAGATGAATGTTTCAACAAGACGTTTCTAAAGAAGAAGCTGAAGGTGTTGTGTTGACTAGTCGATCTTCTGCTTTTACTTCTGGAGGATTTTGAAATTGCAAATCCATCAGAAGGATGATCAAAGCCTCAGGGAACTGAAAACATTAGGCCAAAACCACAGTAGTGCAAAAAGCAAATGGTTCTTCTTACCGTAGACATCTCCAAGCTGTAAGTGTGTGTAACTGCTCTGTAAGAACGTGCTAATGTGTGGTGTAATTTGTGGTGTCCAAACACTTTCTCCACATCAGTGCTTTTAAACATACTCTATCTCTGTTTATGCTAATGAGTAAATATATTCTGTCCAAATTTAGACCTTACAAATTCAAAAGTCATTATGTGTGTAAATCTGAGCATATTCTATATATAAGTGTGTAAATCTGAGCATGTTCTATATATAAGTGTGTAAATCTGAGCATGTTCTATATATAAGTGTGTAAATCTGAGCATGTTCTATATATAAGTGTGTAAATCTGAGCATATTCTATATATAAATGTGTGTGTAAAATATAACATATATTATTATATTTCAACACTTCCTTCCCCTCGCTGTATTCTGTACCATATCCACAAAGTGACTGTTCATGAAATTCAAATAATAATATATGGAATTCATGTTGTCTTTATTTATCATTCATTTATGTGTCATTAATATATTGTTCATTATTATATCACATCTAATGCTCATTAACGTCAGAATGAATCATCTGTGTATTATCTACACATTACGTATTAACTGTGATTAACAGCGATATTCTGACCTCTTATACTCATGCAGATTTAACATGAGAGACACTTTTTGTACTTTTCCCCCCAACACATTTTTATCACAAAGACAAAACAGGAAAAATGTTCACTAAAGGTCTAGTTTGCTGCTTGTTGTTGACTCCATTGTTCAGCGAGTGGTTAATTCAGTGATTTAGACCACAAGGCCATGTTAAAGAGTACTGAAAGAGATCTTTATCAGGTCATCCTTAAAAATATCTCGGTTTGCAGTAACAGTAAAAAAAAAAGGGTCGGTTGGTAGGTCTATATTTTTTTTTTTCAAGTTTCAATGTAAAAACACACAATTAAATACACATCTGTTTAACTCTGCATTTACTGAATGAGCACTGTGCTGCTTCACACTGACTGCACTTTTTATCCGTCACTTTTATTCGTTTTACTCTTTTTAACATATTTTAAACTGTTTTTATTAAAGATACCCTGTCACACGTATTTCATTACTTTTGTGGTAATGTCTGAAGTTCACCATGGACTCTGTAACATATTTTTGTGTAAATAATGCCTTGGTTACCTTGTTTAAAGCCATTCTAGTGTGGTATAGAAAGCCTGCAGGAAGACTCAGCTCGATTTGCGCCAGTTCTCATGAATATTCAATGAGCTATGCTGCTTGGCTCCGATTGGCTAACCGCTAGGATATGAGAGCATGACTATTCATTCACCCACACAATAAGTAGCCTAGACTAGAGGAACTTTGTTTACAATCACCTTGAATTGTGGCAGAACGGCTTCTTCACAAGCCCGTTGACGTTCAGCCATCCTTGCTGTATAGGAAACTCACTGAGCTACACGAATTCTGGGGGCGCGGTCTCAAGTGGGAGAGCTCATGAATAGTAATGAGCTCAGTCACTCTGACGTCACACTGAGCAGCTTTTCTAACTGACCTGATTTCTCCCCTTATTTCTTTTAAGTGACTAGAACTGACCGGGGAGGTAACAGTTCGTATTCACATTCACGACACAACACAAACACATATGGACACATAACACATATCAAAAAATACAAGTAAAAAGGTTTTGTGTTGAAGGGCACCTTTAAAGTTTTTATTTATCTATGTAAAGCACTTTGAATGACCTCTGTGTATGAAATGTGCTACACAAATAAACTTGCCTTGCCTAAAAAAAAAGTTAAATTTTGGTGATGGTGATTACGTAGGTATGAATTTAAACAAATTAGCATATCGTGACGTCACTAGCTGGGTCTTCAACCCGTTTCTTCAGTCGAACACACCGTTCACATTTCTGTTGTAAAAAGAGAACCATTGTGCAGAAGTATTATTTGCTGTTATGTGTGTGTCCGAAGTTGCAGTTGCTGTGTGACGTGTTCCAAAAAAAAAAAAAACCTGGACGCGCTCCGAGAGAAAGCCGTTAAAATCAATTTCCTATTTTCGTTTTCGAAACTGGTGTTGGTTTGTCCAATCGATTCGTGCAATAGATTTCCGAACAATAGAATTTGTATTAGTTGTTTGAATAGTAAAAAAAAATTGGGCAGTTTTAACGCAAATTTACAACCGGCAAGTCGGTCGGACTTACTGAAAAGCAAAACAAAAAATAAATTGAGTCTGTCCTAAATTGACAGGGTCAGTCGGGTTACGGCAAACAAGAATATTTTTAAGGATGGCCTCAACATATTGGGTTCAGCAACATCACAACAGCACATCTGTGACTTTTATAGATCAGTTGACCAAAAAGACAAGTTTCTGGTCAGTTTGCACTCTGTATGAAACTGGACCCTTTCAGATGAGTCGCATGAACTGAGTTCAGATATTCAACTTAGTTTTGGTGTATAAAGAGATGATCTGACAAAAGAGGAGATCTGATCATGTCAGCTTAAGATCAGAGTAACATCCAGACATTTACAGACCCCAGAATCCATTGAACTAATTATCCTAAAAACAGCCGAACAAAAGGACAGGTGAAGCTTCACGGCTGGATCGTACACTTGACTGCTACTCGATTGCTTTGAAATCTGAGGGACGTCCATTTAGCTGAAGCCTTAAAATGCTTTTTCACTTCGCTGGTGTTTATATTTACTTGTTGAAGCAACTGTGCAGAAAATTGGGTTTCAACAATGTTTCCAAGCTAAAGTATAGTGTTAGAAAATGACAAGTGGTTTGTGGGGACTTTTACTTTTTGACAGGTAAATAGATGTTGGCCTGACAAACAGGAATGGAATTCAGAGCAGTCAAGGTCTTTTGTGAGGTCATACGCATAACTATTAACATGGTGAAACTTGGCAGACCTTAAATGTGACCTTAAATGTGACAGAAAATGGACTGACATGATTCATTTTGAGATTTATGGATCACAGTGATACCAGGAACCGATAGAAGAACCAGCGAGATCACTGACGGATGTGTGCAGGGTTCTGTGAGACCCTGTGGTGGTTCTGTCATGTGGTTTTTTTGCTTCCATTTGAGTCCGATCGTTTTTACAGAACCTGCATAGTTGTATTTAAGGTTTTTTAGATGACAGTTAGAATCATGAGGTGTTTGTTTGCAGGATTCCAGAATATTCTTCAGTGTTCACAAGTCATTTTCTTAGGTCACATTTTTGCAGTCAAACCAAACCTATTTACATGAATCACTTTACTTCTGTTGTCCAAATGTCGATGGTCAAGATAATGACTGTAATTCTGCCCTCAAGATGATTTGCTCCAATGTTCCTACACACATCAGGGCTATGCAGAAGAAATACCTCTGTCTGGTGTAGTGTAAGCGAGCTCAAGACACCCAATCAGACACCAAGCCCATCAAGGCCAGACTGATCACATTGCCATAATTGTTTTAGCTGTTGTTAACTGCTTTCGCACGGTTCTGCCTAGATTACTGTGTTTCTTTCTTCTCTGTTCATGTGCTAATGAAGTGAAGTGCAGAGATTAAGTGTGCTAGAGCATCATTTTAGGAAAAAGGCTTCAATATAAAACAGTGGAATTGAATAATGTAGTTCAAGGTGACATACGTTTATAGCATCAGATCATATCTCTGAATGGTGTGTGTGTGTGTGTGTGTGTGCTACCAATGGCTTCTAAGAGTAACAATGGCAGACAGAAATAGGTTGGAACCCAATAAGATCGTCCAGAAACACATTCTCTATCTTTCTCTTTTCAGCTTGTATAAACTGAGAGGGAATCCGAGTCGCTAAGCCCGCCTACTCCTCCTGGCCCCGCCCTTTTCCCCCAACCAGTACCATGGCAGTGTCACTGTGGTTATTGTGGATGTGTGCCATCTCACTGAGTACTATCACCCCCTCGGAACAAGGTGGGTACTGTAGGAAACAAGGTTTGGTTTCTTTACTAAAGCATGCAGAGATGAATGTTTATGTAAATCTTTTTGAATAAGATGTAGGAAATGATTTAAATATCTCTCTTCCTGTCTGCGTCCCTCTGAGCAGCTCTAAGCAGAGCAGCGATGCCCTTCGGTCTGATGAGGAGAGAGCTGGCATGTGAAGGGTACCCTATTGAGCTGCGCTGCCCAGGAAGTGATGTCATCATGATCGAGACGGCCAACTACGGCCGCACGGATGACAAGATTTGTGATGCAGATCCGTTTCAAATGGAGAACGTGCAGTGTTACC
>NC_083483.1:16620633-16650633 GCF_030014155.1 Tachysurus vachellii
CAGTGAGGCTGGTGGGGATTTTATCCTATACGCTTATGACACACGGAGAGAAAGGGCTGAACCTGTAAGCATTGCTTTTCCCAACCCGTACCAACACATCTCCTCTATCAGCTACAACCCTCGAGACAATCAGCTGTATGTGTGGAACAACTACAACGTGATACGATACCCCCTAGAGTTCAGACCCCCACAGCCCACTGCAGGTGAGAGACGGCGAGAGGTCGCATTTTATTATGCTTTCATAGTAATGTATTAGTGATAGTGGCGTGACCCATACTCAGAATTCGTTCTCTGCATTTAACCCATTCAAAGTGCACACACACACACAGCAGTGAACACACACACACCCTGAACACACACCCGGAGCAATGGGCAGCCATTTATGCTGCGGCGCCCGGGGAGCAGTTGGGGGGTTCGGTGCCTTGCTCAAGGGCACCTCAGTTGTGGTATTGCCGGCGCGAGACTCGAACCCACAACCTTAGGGTTAGGAGTCAAACTCTCTAACCATTAGGCCACGACTTCCCCCACGACTTAAGTTGTCCTAGATTCATTTAAAAAGGGATTCAATAAAGCTAGCAATATATTAAAGGCCTTTGTTAAAATAGCTTGTTAGCTTGATAATTGTTTACAATCACACCATGAGCTGGAGTTTTTATCCTTTTCTCTTTGTGTCTCACTCAGACCCTTTATCCACACCACTCCTGTCCTCCACCACCGCACTCACGCCAGTCTCCTCAACAGTATTTTTGGGCTTCAGTCCAAGCCCACCTATCTCTGTGACATTTAACCCAGCTGGTTCGAAAAACCGCATCCGGCCAATCACGGTCTCGGTGCCTGTGACGTTGCGCCCGCCGCGACCGCCTCAAGGCCGCACACCTATGTGTGAGGAACGAGTGAGCCGTGGAGTGCAGTGGCCCAAAACACCTCATGGAGAGTATGTCCAGAGACCCTGTCCGAAAGGATCGCTGGGTAAGTGTGTCATCACTGGGGAAGGAAAATAATATAATAACTGGACAAATATATGAACAAAAACCTTGTGGTGGGTTGCAGGCAAACTGGGCAGTAAAAACTGAGACGAGGAATAACAATAATAGTGAATACAGAAATAGTGGCTACAATACAAGGACATTCCTGTGACGGTAAAAGAGACACACAGAAGTTGTGTTTATGGCGATGAGTCTGAGAAGGTTGTGATAGAATAAATGTAGACCAATAAATCACTAGTATTAGGTGGTATTAGGTAAGGAGTGTTGACCCTGTACAACACCCTGAGTCCCTGCTAGGGTAGGACAAGTGAGATACCTTTCATCAAGACCCTCAGTTCATCAGGTCTGTTATCACAAACAAGCTAATTACCTGTCCAGAGGTTAGCACAGGAGGACAGCAGAGAGAAAGGTATCAATCAGGCCAAAGGACATGAGAGATCAGACAAAGGGTCACTTCCTTTTCCTCACACTGTTCTACATGCTATACTAAAAGGTGTCTGTGTAAAACCACGGTTTTAAAGAATCAGTTTTTTAGAGACTAGAGTTTATAATCCTGGGAGTCAAACAGAAGTTGGACAGAAACTGATGCAGCTTCATCTTTTTATTAATTAAAATATTATATCTGATTTATTCTTTTGTCCCCTTGATCCTCTTCTTTAGGTTTAGCCTCCTACCACTGTATGGCTGATGAGGTGGTGTGGAACCCAAGAGGTCCTGATCTCAGTAATTGTACATCACCTTGGGTCAACCAGGTCGCTCAGAAGGTCAGTCAGGGGTCACAGGTCACCTCTAGGAACCTGTAAATCAGTGCAGTTGTTTAAGTGCATATATAATGCTGCTAAATAGGGAATTGTTGCTTAGTTTAATCGTCCACCTTTATTTATAATCCAGATAAAGAGCGGAGAGAACGCAGCGCACATCGCCGCCGTGCTCGTCAATCACACACGGGGCCAGGTGTATGCTGGTGATGTCACTTCCTCTGTTCGCCTGATGGAGCAGCTGCTGGATATTCTGGACTTCCAGCTGCAGGCATTACGGCCTGCTAACAAAGACTCGGCTGCACGCAACTATAACAAAGTACGCAAAAGATTTCTATACACTTAGAGTATATCCTACACACACACACACACACACACACACACACACACACACTCATGTAAACCTTTATTTTAAGAACATTTCATTCTGTTGCAGCTTCAGAAGAGAGAGAGAACCTGCAGAGCTTTTATTCAGGTAAAGTTTTTATAACAACAATAATTTATATGGTCTAAAAATAATCCCACAGTTTATTACATTATATATTTCAGCTTAAGAAAGAAAACCTTTTCCATAAAAGTCCCTAAAACAGCTGAACAGTAAAAACTGTACAACTGAATACTTTAGTAGAGAAATGTGACCCAGACAACAGGAGGAACACCAGTAAAGGACCAATAGGTCTGAAGAAATATAACATTTATTCATACAACATTCTCTCCTTTTATCTTTAGTTATAAGTTTCAGGTAAAAAACAAAGTAAATACATCTATACTATAAGGGAAATGGTTGAAGGTTGAAAAATCAAGATTAGATTAGTAGATTAGATTAGATAAGTAGATTAGATTAGATAAGTAGATTAGATTAGTGGAATAGATTAGATAAGTAGATTAGATTAGTAGATTAGATTAGATAAGTAGAATAGATTAGTGGAATAGATTACATAAGTAGATTAGATTAGTAGATTAGATTAGATAAGTAGAATAGATTAGATTAGTAGATTAGATTAGATAAGTAGATTAGATTAGATAAGTAGATTAGATTAGTGGAATAGATTAGATAAGTAGATTAGATTAGTAGATTAGATTAGATAAGTAGAATAGATTAGTGGAATAGATTACATAAGTAGATTAGATTAGTAGATTAGATTAGATAAGTAGAATAGATTAGATTAGTAGATTAGATTAGATAAGTAGATTAGATTAGATAAGTAGATTAGATTAGTGGAATAGATTAGATAAGTAGATTAGATTAGTAGATTAGATTAGATAAGTAGAATAGATTAGTGGAATAGATTACATAAGTAGATTAGATTAGTAGATTAGATTAGATAAGTAGAATAGATTAGATTAGTAGATTAGATTAGATAAGTAGAATAGATTAGATAAGTAGATTAGATTAGTAGATTAGATTAGATAAGTAGATTAGATTAGATAAGTAGAATAGATTGGATTAGATAAGTAGATTAGATTAGTAGATTAGATTAGATAAGTAGATTAGATTAGATAAGTAGATTAGATTAGTAGATTAGATTAGATAAGTAGAATAGATTAGTGGAATAGATTAGATAAGTAGATTAGATTAGTAGATTAGATTAGATAAGTAGAATAGATTGGATTAGATAAGTAGATTAGATTAGTAGATTAGATTAGATAAGTAGAATAGATTAGATTAGATAAATAGATAAGATTAGTAGATTAGATTAGATAAGTAGATTAGATTAGATTAATAGATTAGATTAGCAGATTAGATTAGATTAAATTAGTAGATTAGATTATTAGATTAGATTAGTAGATTAAATTAGTAGATTAGATTAGATTAATGGATTAGATTAGATGATTAGATTAGATTAGATTAGATTAGTAGATTTGATTAGATTAATAGATTAGATTAGATAAGTATATTAGATTAGGTTAGTATATTAGATTAGATTAGTAGATTAGATTAGTGGATTAGATTTCTGTCTGCCTGATATATCATGCCTCCTGTCCTAGAGCTAGTTTATGATCTGCTTGTCTTCCTGGTCCTACAGGCCATGGTGCAGACGGCAGATAATCTTTTGAGCTTGAAGGCTTTGGACTCGTGGCAGGACATGAACATGACAGATCAGTCTCACACGGCCACCATGCTGCTGGACGTGATGGAGAAAGGCTCCTTCCTGCTGGCCAACAACCTCTACGAGGGGCGATTCAGCGAGCGTGCACCTAATATCGGTGAGATATAGATGTGAAAAAGCCTAAATATATGCAGAAGAGTTGGTGTCTGTAGACATTAAGAAGCTTCCTGTACTCACACATCTGTATTAGATCTGGAGGTTTATGTCCTCAACGCTGATACAGAGATCGGAGATCTGCACTTCCCACACTCCTACGACAGTGACAGCACCATCCATCTCTCTGCAGCTACCATAAAACAGTACAGCCGTAACGGTAAGAGTCTCTTTTTATTTCTTATATTACATTTAAGACCTGAGCTGCAGAGTGAACATTACAGTTATCTCATGTTATCTCATGGTGTATAACAGAGCAGAACCTTTAACAAGCGCATGATGGTCATGAACGTTTGGCCACATCACAACTTTGGTGCTGCAGTAAAAGTGTCTATAGTAGCATTCGGTGAGGCCTACAAGCTGAACACGTGAGGTTTGTGTGGCATTTCAGCTGAAAAGAAATACAGTAGAAACTAGGGGCAGTGGTGGCTCAACTGGGGCAGTGGTGGCTCAACTGGGGCAGTGGTGGCTCAACTGGGGCAGTGGTGGCTCAACTGGGGCAGTGGTGGCTCAACTGGGGCAGTTTTGGCTCAACTGGGGCAGTGGTGGCTCAACTGGGGCAGTTTTGGCTCAACTGGGGCAGTGGTGGCTCAACTGGGGCAGTTTTGGCTCAACTGGGGCGGTGGTGGATCAACTGGGGCAGTTTTGGCTCAACTGGGGCGGTGGTGGATCAACTGGGGTGGTGGTGGCTCAACTGGTTAAGGCTCTGGGTTGTTGATCAGAGGATCAGGGTTCAAGCCCCAGCACAGCCAAGCTGCCACTGCTGGGCCCTTGAGCATGGCCCTTAACCCTCCCTGTTCCAGGGGCACTGTATCATATCTGCCCCTGCACTCTGACCCCAACCTCCTCAGTAGGGGTATGTGAAGAAAAGAATTCCACTGTGCTGTAATGTATATGTGGTGATAATAAAGGCTTCTTTGCCCCCGTTCTATTCTATTCTATCAGATATAAATAAACACACATGACAGCCTTTCTCCAGCAGACCCCATGTATGAAATCTGATCACGAGTTTGCTGGAGATGCTTCATAATACCAGGTGTGAACGGGGCCCAAGAGACACATCCAGGAACCACAACAAAGCTGGAAACACATCATAACTGACAGAATATATAGACAAGGCTTCACGGCGAACGGATGTTCTTTTGAAGCACAGATCGACGGCAGGATTGAAATCTCTGTATGATTGCAGCCTGTGACGGTGTAACTGATGATGTTCTGTCATGTCTTTCATTTTGATTATCATCAACAGCTGAGATGTAACATTTCTTAATAATATCAAGTCCTGATGATTCTTCATCACTCCAGCAGTGACTGAACCCTGTGTGTTTGGGTTCACAGGTCAGGTCAAGGTGGTGTTTGCTCTTTATAAGAACCTCGGCCCGTTCATGTCCACACAAAACGCAACAGTGAAGACGGAGATGGAGCTAAAGTCAGGAGGTCGGACTCTGGCCGTCAATTCCCACGTAATCTCCGCCTCCATGAATAAAGAATCCAGCCGTGTGTTTTTGACTGAACCTGTTAACTTCACACTGAGACACCTACAGGTACACACCTCTCTCCTGGTCACGTTAATGTGTGAGGTTTTAGCCCTTAAGACGGTGCTGACGTGTGGTTTGTACGTTTCTGCAGCTAGAGAATCACTTTGGGCCGAACTGTTCGTTCTGGAACTACTCGGAGCGCTCGATGACGGGTCAGTGGTCTTCTCAGGGCTGCAGACTGGTGTACAGTAACAACACACACACCACCTGCTCCTGCTCACATCTCACCAACTTCGCTCTGCTCATGAGCCGACAGACAGCCACTGTGAGTTCCTCACACTCACACACACACACACACACACAGCCTTTGCTCCACTTTTCATCCTACTAATATATTTCCTCTTTTGCCCTCTTGCCCTCAGTACACGGACGGTGTGCAGGCCCTGATCCTGTTTGTCGTATCCTGGGTTGGCATGGTGATTTCACTAGTGTGTTTGGCTCTGTGTATCTCCACTTTCTGCTGCATAAAGGCTGTGCAAAGCGAACGCACCACCATCCACAAGAACCTGTGCCTCACACTCTTCATCTCACAACTCCTCTTCCTCATCAGCATGGAAAGGACCCATTACACCGTAAGTACAGACAATCCCCAAATCACCAGATGTGATGATCGTAGTACAAGGAGCTTGTTGTGGTGTTAATCCAGTGCTAACAATGTGACATCTAAGTATGCTTAAGATAAAATAACTAAATTGTCCATTGTTCTTGAGAGACCTGGTGGTCTATTGTCTTGTCCCTTTCAGTCACCATGACGCTAGCCAGTGGTGGCCGTGTGTGTGGGCTCATGTATGTGAAACAGGGCAGATCACATTAACACCTGAGTGTGTTATACTGGAGTAAAGGGGAAAATGACTGGAAGCTGCATTATGTGTTTGTGTTTGTTTCTAGGTGGCATGCCCGGTGCTTGCTGCTCTGCTGCACTTCTTCTTGCTCTCCGTATTTTGTTGGTTGTGTGTCGAAGCCGTTCAGCTCTACGTGTTACTGGTCGAGGTGTTTGAGAGTCCGTCCTCACGCAGGAAGTACTACTACATCGCTGCCTATGGCTTTCCTATGTTGGTAGTAGCCATTTCTGCCTCGATTGACTATACTGGGTACTCCAGCCCCACCAGGTATGGTATTCTTATCATTATATTTATAAAGAGTTTGCGCAGATTTTCACGTACATGTGTGTATTAACATGTTTTGTTCCATAGCTGCTGGCTGCGTGTGGATAACTACTTCATCTGGCTGTTTATTGGCCCGGTGTCTCTTGTTATCCTGGTACGTTACGACTAAGCAGTAAGATAGCATTGAATTATCCAGATCATATTCCTCATATTCCTGTCTTTACAATTTAGCAGCCCGTCTCCTCGACTCTACGTACTGTGGAGGTTTCTTCTACACGTACAAATTCACAATGACCGATTGGCGAATTTATAAGCTTAAAATTTTGAGATCTGTTTGTTGTTTTCTTCATCGCATGTCATATCTCACGTTGACTCACCTTTGACTCTGACCCCTAGCTGAATCTGGTAATCCTTATGGTCACGGTGCACAGGATGATCCGCCATTCAAACCTGCTCAAGCCTGATTCCAGCCGCTTCGACAACATCAAGTACGTCACCCCGGGGGTCGTTTCGGGTCATTGGGTGGGTAGAGGTTGGGGTTGGAGGCCAGAGCAGGGGTTTGGAGTTCCTAGCTGTAGGTATGGAGGGTCTGTATGTATAAAATGACACCACACACTGAGGGTTTGTTATTTCTGTAGTCATATATGAGGGTCACGTACTGTACTGTCTGTGGGAAAAGTATTTCTTCCTCCTATAATTTCCTCTATTTTTACATATTTGTCAGGTCCTGAAATGTAAACAAAATACAATTTTATATATTTAAATCTTCATTTCATTTACTGAAGGAAAACAGTTATGTGATACTGAGATCACATTCACTCCTGAACAAAACCTTAAGACCGGAGAAACATTTCAAGTGTTTGCATTTGGTGCTGGTGCATTTGGTGCTGGTGCATTTGGTGCTGGTGCATTTGGTGCTGGTGCATTTGGTGCTGGTGGATCATACGCAGGTTGGAAGAACTGCTTCAAAATGTAGTTAACAGTTTAAGACCGTGGCCCAAAAAACCCTGCAACAGAACCTAAAGTGTCAAAAAAGGTCTCAGTAGTGAGAAGCCCCACCGTTCTTGTGTATAACTGGTGGGAGCACTGCTCCATGTGGTGAAGATGGCTTCGTGACGGACATCCAAAGTCTGGAACTGACGTCGGTTGTTGTAAACTTCCCTTTCCGTCCATCCCCTGACATTCTCAAGGGGATTCAGGTCAGAAGAACATGCAGGATGGTTGTAGAAGTGCAACGTTATTGTCCTGGAAGAAGTCCTTCATCAGAGGAATGTTGTGAATTGCAGGATTGTCCTGTTGAAAGACCCCGTCATTACCACACAGACGAGGGCCCTCAGTCCAGAGGGTCCAACATGTCCACATAGCCAGCCGCCGTTTGACGCCCTGCACAACCTCAAGATCCATTTTCCTATTGAAGGAAATGATGGAGATCATGATGGAGCCTCCTCCACTGTGCTGGGTAGAAAACATCTCCAGTGGGTTCTCATCACTGGCAGCCATCAGGACCGTCCAGGTTACATTATTTCTCTTCCGAGAATAAAACTTTCTTCCATCTTTCAGTGTCCAACGTTTTTTGTTGTCGTGGTCTATAAAAAAAGACATTTGTTCCTCTTTAAGCCCTTCTCTCGCAGATGCCATCTTGTGATTATTGGGCTGTAGTCATCATCAGTAACGGCATTAATTTGGGTGGAGGTTCGGCTCGTGTCTTCACGGACAGACCGTCAGATCCTCCGGCTTTTTTTGGGTCTAGCACTTGATTTTTTTCTCCCATTACACTCCGGATCTTTTAAGAAATTCAAAACGACTGTCTTACTGCGTCCAGCCTCAGCGGTGATGACACGTCGTGAGAGCTCTTGCTTGTGCAGCACAACAATCTGCCACGTTCACAAACCCAAAGCGTTATTGCTTTAGCCATCAGGAGATCATGACAGTGCGACTGACTGAAGGAATTTTGGTCCACTTTTCTTTGTACAGCTCCTTTTACTGAGCCACACTGGAGCGCTCTCGAGCATGAGCTGCTTCTTTAAGGTCCTGACCAGACCTCTGAAAACCACAAGCTCCTTTTGAGCCGATTGAGGACATGATCTTGTGCATTAACACTTTGTATTGCTGCATAACTCAGTTGTGCTTGGGCTAATGACACGACATTCTCTGAATGCTGAACACCGTCTCCACACCGTCACATTACCACCACCAGGAGTGACTGTTGCTATGATGCTCTTATGTCCATTGCTGTGTTAGCTTTAGTCTAAAGGTAACAGGGCCTGAGACTTCAGAAAGCTTTAAACTCATCAGTCCAGAGAACATTGTCCCAAAAGACTGGAGGAATCAACAAGGAGAAAGTGAACTAAACCTTTAAGCTCCTCTCAGTTGCTCATCTTCTTTCTAATGCTAGGATCGTAATTGCTAACCTAATCTAAGGACTGCAGATCTTTAGATGTGTGTCTGGGTTCTCGAATTAACCCATTTTTTAGACTCACCAGGGCTGGCAGTAATAACTGGGATGTGTCGAGTCTATTACATTTGGTTCACTTGCTGATTTGCTTTTTATTTCTTTCTCTCTCACTCTGGTATCTCTCAGGTGTTGGACGGTGTGTTCCGTCACTCTGCTCTTGTTGGTGACACTAACGTGGATCTTTGGCCTCCTATTTATCAGTGAAAACAGCGCACTCATGGCCTACCTATTCACCTCCTTTAATGCTCTGCATGGTCTGTTTATCTTCATCTTTCACTGCGCACTGCAGAAGAAGGTACATTGTGTATGTTGTTTTTATTATACTCCTTATTATCGTTCGTGATTATCGCTTTCACAGCTGAAAATTTTACTAGTTTTACTTTTAAATCTATCATATAATAAATCAGTGTGTCGTATCGTAAGTGTAAAAGATGCACGGAATCTGATAAAAGCATTCGTCTAGACGTGCTGCCATTGATTCTGAATCTGAGAGCACGCAGAAGGAAAGCTTCTTATAGCTTAATGATGGATGATGGAAGCACTGGGTCCCAGCAGCATCTGGGAGATTTCCACCATGTTCATTTCCCGACATCAGTAGCTTCAGGATCAGCTTCATTGACCTGGCGTTTGCTCCTGAACGGCTCTAAACTAGCTGAGAGGGACTCAGACGTGTAACCTGTAGCCTCTTACACAGAGTGCTGGTCATGACACAATAGTTTTATTTAGGTTTAAAGGAAAATGGGCCAGATTTAGATTAGAAAACCTGCCCATACATTATTATTATTATTATTAGTAGTAGTAGTAGTAGTAGTATTATTATTATTATTATTGTTATTATTATTATTACTATTATTATTATCATTATTATTATTATTATTATTATTATTATTATTATTATTATTATTATTATTATTATTATTATTATTATAATTTTTTTTATTATCATTATTAGTATTATTATTATTATTGTTATTATTATTAGTATTATTATTATTGTTATTATTATTATTATTATTATTATTATTATACGACTAATATAATGATGTTATCACTATAAATATTATTATTAATAAAAATGATCTTATTTGACATTGATTTTGCTCCAGGTTCAGAAGGAGTACGCTAAATGTTTCCGTCAGTCATCCTGCTGTGGTCACGCTGCGTCTGGTGGTCCTCACGGGTCCCTAAAGAGCTCAGCGCACCGTGGAAACAACCGATACTACAGCGGAGGCCAATCCAGACACAATCAAGTGCACAGACAGGTAACAGCAGAACAAGCCAAATAACCAACACGGAATGTTTAACACCTAGAGATATTAACACATACGTGTGTGTGGACATCATAACCCACGTTCGTCCGTGTGGATGTGTGTGTTCAGAGTCGTATCCGGAGGATGTGGAATGACACAGTACGCAGGCAGACTGAGTCTTCCTTTATGGCTGACCTCAACAACACACCCACCCTCAACAGAGGTAACACATCTGTCTGTCTCTCTGATTAACTCCTCACACCACTTAGGACAGGAAACACCTAGTGAGTGTCACACGTCTCTCCGAGTCTCTTTATCCTATTCTTCTGTGTGTCCTCAGCATCCTCTCTTTCTCCATCAGTGTATAAAATCAGCCTAGAATCTATGTTTCGTTTGTTTTTCTACCTTATCGTTATCACACTGATAGCCTAGGCTTTGAACGTGATCATCTGTGAGATAAAACCAATGACCACATCGTATACACAAGCTTTACTTTCACATATTTTACAGGAACTAATCATCTTCTGGCCAATCCAGTGTTGCAGACTCGCTCTGGTTCCTCACCTTATAACACACTGTTGGCTGAAACATTTAACCCTCCCTCACCCGCCGTCTTCAACTCCACCGGTCAGTGTGTGTGTGTGTGTGTGTGTGTGTGTGTGTGCATGTGTGTGTGCGTGTGTGTGTGTCCTACATATACTCGCTTCTGAGTAATTGTATTTATATGGATTTATTCTGTCTTTTCTTTCTGTCCTTCTATCTGTCCGTCTTGTTCTCTCGCTCTCTCTCCTGATCTGTCGCTCCACATTTGTCCCTTTTTCACTGCTCCTCCTTCTTGCTCTCTGTCTTTATTTCCGTCTCTCTGATCTGCAGGAACCTTCAGAAATTCAAGTATGGAATCTTCAGTCTAACGTTTCTATCTCATGTGTTAATGTAGTTGTTTTTTTCTCCATGTCCATCTAACACTGAACACATTTAACGCGTTTATTTATTTATTTATTTTATTTGCATGAAATCAGCCACTGAAATCAAAATATTTGGTTTGTAGCTCTTATGAGAGTTTGAGTTCTTCATTTTCATAAGCTACCACATCTCCATCAGTTCCGCTAACATCTTGACATTAACATCGAGATGGTGGTGGACGTTTAAAATGATAACTTAACATTGATGTTTTCACACTAATGTTTTTGCCAAGAGTTGTTGACCCAACATTTAATGTGATTATATATATATATATATATTTCGTCGCTGTCAGGCGGAAACCTCGTATGTCCAAATTTGGTCAATTTCATATTTTTTCACATATCGATGCTATTGGTCAGTCCCCACGTGGGTCTGTTATTATTACAAGTTATTAACCGATCTAAAGTCTTGAAAATAGCTTGAGCGCAAATCTCATAACTCCATTGGATACTTCAACTGTCCACCTCTTCCTCACTCCGTGTGAGAGCTTCACGTCATATTTCTCCTCAAGAAGAGTCGCAACGAATCAACACGTCTTCTGAGGTAAATGTCTTCAAAACACTGGGCTCAAAGAAAAAAAAATCTTGACCCCCGCTAGTTCTGGTGCTCGTCTGAGGACAGGAATTTAGCGCAAGACAATCCACTGCAACGCGGAATAAACCCTGTGTACTGCAGATAAGGTACGGCGTTTTTTTAATGTCCTGAAAAATAACGGTTCTGGAGATACGAGGATTCCGTCTGACAGCGACGATATTTATATACATGATAAAATATTATTTCAGCCCACTATGCTGACCACTATTATATTACATTACACTGTACACTTGGGTTAAAAAAGTCCATTAAAAACAGTGTGAAAAGCTCGTATAAAAACTGATAAATCTCACTGCTGTGTGTTACGGCTGATTAACCGTTACCGTTGTTTCAGCTGATTGACTGCTTTTTTTGTTCCATCCTGTAGAGGGCACTCTGTCCCGGAGTCGTGAATCTTGTGGTCTGGAGCCTGTTCGTCTGAACGGGAACTACAATAACAGCTACTCGGTGCACGGTGGAAGTTCCGACCTCCTTGGCAGCGTCGCGGTGGGAGACGTCAGCCCTGCCCTTTTGACCCCAAGAGGCGCAGAGCCTCCAGGAGGTATGAGGAGGAACCTGTCAGATGCAGCGGCGCTGGAGAAGATGATCATCTCGGAGCTGGTGCAGAGCAATCTTCGTCCTGCTGCTGATCGCTACAGCAACAACCCGGATACAGAGGCGGAGCCACGGGAGTATGTAAGCGCAGGGATGGGTCACAGGGAGCCACCCCAACGTCCTCTGCCCCGCCCACCACCACCACCTCCACAGGATGAGGAAGAACCACTTTACAAAGCTTTGGAGAAGCCACACCTTCCTGAAAAACCACGTGTTCCTGATAAACCCCATGTACCGGAGAAGCCACGCCTCTTGGAGCACACACAGTCAGTGTTCTATCAGAGTGAGGAGGATTCAGAAAGCTTTTCGGCTGAAATCACAGACAGCGTGGCTGGAGTCGGCCCTGACTCCTCCTCCCTGTATGCAAGAGACAGAGACTCATCCTATCCTGACAGCAGCCCTGAGGGTTTGGGAACTGAACCTCGTTCAGCCCTGCCCCCTGACGAATTATACTTCAGCACAGGGAGACACGCCCACGTCTCTGCCTTCTACCAGCCCCCATCACGCCGGACCAACGAGGAGGGTCGGCTGGGGCTAGACTCCTCCCATGGAGAAGGTGATGGACAGATGCAGCTGGTGACGAGCCTGTGACTAGGGCGCTGGTGACCAGGACATGGAGATCTAAGGGAGGAAGAAGGAGGAGTGACATTATCATCATTATCATCCATCACTGTAGCACAGTACTACAGCACCCTAGTGTTTAGCTTAAAGGCTGTTATGTAAGACGAGTGAGACGTAGTCTAACTGCAAAACTGGATGTTTTTAACCAAAGTCAGTTCCAGTTCCACATCTCGAGCCAGGTTTGATCTTAAGCTTCGTGTCTGAGTGACGGTTTAGCGTTTTGTCCATGCTTGTCCATCAGTTTACTCTAACCTTCATCACATACACGGTCATTAGTGGTATAACGTCATTAGTGCTGCTATGTGATGGAATGGTACACACCATACAGGGGTTAGGACTGATGGCACTCAGGATTACTACCACTCTAAAGTAATGAATGAACATTAATGGGCGCTCCTTTGTCCACTGAGATGATGTTTCAACTTTTTGCATTCCAGAAGTTAGTGGGAATGAAATGGGAAGTGGTGCAGAGGAAAACCTGAGTACTGATATTACACAAGCACAGTTATGTTCTCTAGCTAATCCAGTTCATGGTTAAAAACATAACTGATTATTTGCACAATTATGAACTGAGATGGCAGGTGGTTTGTGGTATAATAAATAGGGACACCCTGAAAAAGCACATGTACCAAAAACCTGGTGGTGATGATGATGATGATGATGATGATGATGATGATGATGATGATGAGAAGGCAAAGAAAACAATAAAGAAGAAGATTATGATGGCTTCCTCCTCTGAGTCTCTATCTCCTGGTCACCCCCACACCCACCCTGCTCATCTTCACTGCCATTCATCAACTCTCTCTTTTAGTCTCTCTCTATATTGTATATTTGTCCTTCAGATATATCATCTGTCTGTCACTTCACATATTTCTGTCTCATTCTCTCTCTCAGCCTTCCTGTATCCTCTCTCTCTCTCTCTCTCTCTCTCTCTCTCTCTCTCTCTCTCTCTCTCTCTCAGGGTGGAGTGTTGGATTGCGTCCTGGTTCTTATTTAATGTATTGTTCGTTGGTTCCCTTTCCTTCTGCCCCTTATAGAAGAATGTGACACTTTCTCCAGAGACAACAGAACAAAAACTTTTGACATTGCCAAAAAAATCCTTTTTAAAGGGAGCACACACACACACACACACACACACACACACACACACACACACACACACACACACACACCGAACTCCTTTCTTGAAATCACAGTGTTCACACTGAAAGGCCTTCCCCGGCGGTCAGGGGTCAAATGTTAGTTATGGACCCAACGTTGGACTGTTTGGTTCATTTTGCTGCAACCTGGTTGGACCTTTGGCACCGTGGACCTCGGACATGTCCCAGGGGCCTCGCCCAATCAGCTTCTTTGGTTCAGAGACTAGCTCACAGCTCCGCCTCTTTTTCTAGGCCCATCCAGGAGGCACGAGCAGTCTATTGTCATGTATCTGGTGTAAATAGCAGTAAGAGAATGAACGTTTCAGAACCTGCTTCTTGTAATATCTACAAATGTTACAAACAAAACGGAAACAAAACCACGTAAAAGGATGTGTAGAAGACCTGAATGATACTCTATATCTTTCACTAATCTCTCCCTCTGTCGTTCTCTCCTTCTCCTCCTCTTTCTTCTGTCTCCTGTCTTTCCTCCACCTTTGCTCTTCCTCTTTGAGAGAGTGACAGAAGGACTGGATTTTGATCAAGAGATAGACAAGAAATGTGTTTTTATTAAAAAAAGATGAATAAAACAAACTGATGGGTTGAGAGTTCTTTTTCCCAATCAGACATGTTCACAAAAACAATACATATGAAAACTTGTGTCTTGTCGTGACAGGTCTCAGTTCAGTAATTAACACTGGCTCATAGACTCCATTCATGTAAGACGGGGAAACGAATGTACAGAGATTTTCTTCAGCAGTAAACGGATTGAATCTAAAACACAAACATCGTCTCAGGGTGAGGAAGGAAAATATGTCGTGTCGCTCATCTCAACTATGAGGTTTACTACATGTGACGGTTTACTGAGTCACTGTGAGCAGTTCCATGTAGTCAAGAAGGTTGCAGTACACAGTGAAGTTACAGGACCCTGGTGTTAGGCAGGAAACAACCAGGAACTCGGGACCGAATCCAATCACGCAGTTTCACATAAAGTGTGTTTAACTCTCATTCTGGAGTTTGACTTTGTATAACAGGTTTTAGGGATTTCCACAATGTCGGTTAGTAAAAGACGCTATAAGGTATTTGATTGGTTGGATTATTCATGTGCAGATTACATGGTAAATCAAATCCGAACCTTTCTTTCCATTTTTTTAACAATTAACCGTCACGTATGGAACAGTCGATTTAGACGAATGTCTCTAAAGGGTCTGGGAGCAGAACAGCAAAGCTACTGGCCCTGGGCTGAAGAAACCTAAAGTTATGATAGATTTATCAGAGTTTCAATCATTATACATAAAACAGAGAAGCTGAAAGAGGGCTTAGTGTTTAGCACGTTCGCCTCACACCACCAGGGTTGGGGGTTCGATTCCCACCTCCACCTTGTGTGTGTGGAGTTTGCATGTTCTCCCCGTGCCTCGGGGGTTTCCTCCGGGTACTCCGGTTTCCTCCCCAGTCCAAAGACATGCATGGTAGGTTGATTGGCATCTCTGGAAAATTGTCCGTAGTGTGTGATTGTGTGAGTGAATGAGAGTGTGTGTGTGTGTGCCCTGTGATGGGTTGGCACTCCGTCCAGGGTGTATCCTGCCTTGATGCCCGATGACGCCTGAGATAGGCACAGGCTCCCCGTGACCCGAGGTAGTTCAGATAAGCGGTAGAAGATGAATGAATGAATGAATGAGTGAGAGAGAACCTGAAAGAAAATTCCACCATGTTCAGTTTGATTCATGAACAATGTTCTATCATGATGTTATGTTCAATGTTAAACACTCCTCTGTTTCCATGCCACAGTGTTCTATACGGTCAGTGATACAGACCTGATGTAAGATGAAGATCTCTGTACAAACAGGAACAGTGTGTTAATCATTGGGTCAACTAGAAATCAGATCCAATTCATTTCCCAAGGAAATTTACCTCAGATGGCTGGAAATTTATACAGTCCCTCTTTTAACGTCACCGTTCCCTATAAATTCCTAACAGATGTTGTTCATACAGACATTAAGACTCCACTACAAGATTTCCTGGCATGTCAAAAATAAAGAGTCATGACTGTGAGTTTAACACTAAGGAGAAAACTCAGATTTTCCCAAAGTGGAATTTTCCCAAAAATCAATCCGAGATGTAAAAAAAGCTTACAATGGAATTGCCTCCATTTTCACTAGTATTACAGAAGGATCTGTTTTTCACTGCAGCTGCAGCCCTGACTGTTAGATTGGAAACTCAACATTACTTGTGCTTCCACATTTTTAACACTAGGTGTCAGACATGCTCCGGTACCTCAGCATCACACCCTTACGTGGTTAAGGTTTAAAGCACACAGTTGTACTGAACGTCTCTGTGTGCTGCAGCTTTACAATTCATCTTCACTGGAGCTCCATCATGACAATGTACACAAAGCAGCTCCATGAAGATCTCCATGGTGTGGAGGTGAAGGTTGGAGTGAAGAACTCGTGTGTCCTGCACTGAGCCCTGACTCTGACTCAACACCACTGAACACCTTTGGGATGAACTGGAACTGGAGTCTCATCAACATCTCAACATCAGAGTCTGATCTCACTGATGCTCTGTAGCTGAATGATCACTAATAGACACAATCCAACATCTAGTGGATGGACTTCCAGCAGAGAAGAGTGGAGCTGATTAGAGCAGTAAAGGGAATATGTCAGTAATGAGATGTTTATCGACCACATATTGGTGTGATGTTCAGGTGTTTTACACTCACTAAGCACTTTATTGGAGATCATGTCACGGCAGAACATGAAAGGTGATCTGTGTGATTATTGGTGTCAGACGAGCTGGACTCCTGGACGCTTTTACAGCCAACAGTCTCTAGATTTTACTCAGCATGGTGCAATAAAGAGAATCATCCTGTGAGCAGCAGTTCATCAGACAGACACATTGTGTTACTGAGAGAGATTAATGAATGATCAGACTGCTTGGAGCTGACAGAAAGGTTACAGGAACTCAGATAACCACTCCGTAGTGAACGGTGAGAAGACAAACATCTCAGTACGTACAGCATATCAAACATTGTGGCAGATGAGCTACAACAGATCAAGTTCTACTTCTGTCTGGTTTTATAACCCTATTAGTATCAGTAGTAGGGGGCACGGTGTCTTAGTGGTTAGCACGTTCGCCTCACACCTCCAGGGTTGGGGGTTCGATTCCCGCCTCCGCCTTGTGTGTGTGGAGTTTGCATGTTCTCCCCGTGCCTCGGGGGTTTCCTCCGGGTACTCCGGTTTCCTCCCTCGGTCCAAAGACATGCATGGTAGGTTGATTGGCATCTCTGGTAAATTGTCTGTAGTGTGTGAGTGTGTGAGTGAATGAGAGTGTGTGTGTGTGTGCCCTGTGATGGGTTGGCACTCCGTGCAGGGTGTATCCTGCCTTGATGCCCGATGACGCCTGAGATAGGCACAGGCTCCCCGTGACCCGAGGTAGTTCGGATAAGCGGTAGAAGATGAGTGAGTGAGTGAGTGAGTGAGTATCAGCAGTCACTGTGGCTTCACTGCTAATAGGTTTCATCTGAGCTGGCTCAGGAAAACCAAAAGCATTCCAAGTATCAGCTGCTCCTATATTCCGCTTAGTCCTTCGTTCCCCCTCGCTGTTCCTGAACATGAACCAAGAGTTAAAAGGCATTTCCTATGCGGTTTGGAGCAAATCCATAGGAGCCCTTAAACAGCAGTGAGTGTGGTGTGAATTAATAAAGTCTGTGGTTCTTTTCTGTCATGTTTCATGGTTCTAAGCTTACTATCTGATTTACTGATAGCAAAACACTTTGATTTACAGCTGCACACAGCCATTAAGGTTATAAAGCCAAAACCTATTACACTGGGAGAACCCGCTAAGGTTCTGTGCAGAACCCTAAAACAGTGTTTCCCAAATTACTGTTCATTATGTTTTGTGATATCTACAACCTGTCATCTTAGAACTGACATTTTAAAATAGACTGTTTTAGAAAAACAAGGTCACCCTCATAAACCAGGTCCTTTCAAACAGGAAACACCCAGATGTTTGCAGCTACATACTTTAGGGGTGTGAGAAAATAGTTCAGCCTTCTACACTTC
Source organism: Tachysurus vachellii (assembly GCF_030014155.1). NCBI lineage: Eukaryota > Metazoa > Chordata > Actinopteri > Siluriformes > Bagridae > Tachysurus > Tachysurus vachellii. The sequence continues at coordinate 16,638,960 of NC_083483.1, forward strand.
TAAAGGCTGCAGAACTCTTTAGGAATGAAAGATATGTGACCAGTGAGTCATTGTGTATAAACGACTTGCAAGCTGAAGCAGGTGATATGAGTTCCTTGGGAAAGTACATGTGGATCTGAGCTGTGATTGGTCCAAATGCATGATGCAATTCTGTGTTTGTGGGTGTAATTATGACGGGATAAACTTAGCACTATTTAAGACAAAATCACAAAGCAGTCACAGATCAGAGAGAAGACGTGAAGCACAAATCAACTGATATACTTTTGGCACTGATGGAGCAACAGGAACCTTGGAACAGGAACCATGTATGATAATGGAGTTTCCCTGCCATTTATGGCTAAAAAAAGAAGAAAAAAAAACAGAATAGCATCAATGTATTTTTACAGTTCAGATGATTTGGGAAAAACAAAATTACAGCTAAAAGCTAAAAGCGTCTGTGTGAATTATATAGGTTATATTTCTGAAGCAATAATTTGCCTCATGGCTCCAGAACCCCAGGCATAAGCTGCTTTAGCGATGCTAAATTCCCAAACCCAGCATTTCAGGGGTAGGTTCTGTATCCACAAACACCCTATAGAGGACACATCACTTACTGAAAATGAATAAATGATCTCTCTACTGTACTTATACTGAAAGTCAAGTCATTTTCCTAGCAGCATTATTTAACCACAGACTTCCAGTCATTAGAAGAGTTTAAGGCTTGTAGGTGTGCTGTGTGGGTTCTAATTCTGACTCATAGCACACATCCTTGACTGACAGGTAATTTATCAATTTTTTTTATTGAATTATTTATTTGGCAGTGAACAATGACATAAATCATGACTGGACAGTTAAAGTTCAAGTTCTTTGATCAAGGTTTTGCTTTCTTGTATAGAAGCCAAGAAGAATTCACCACTGAGCCATTGTGTGTTGCTCATACCCATTGTGCCAACCCATCACAGGCCACACACACACTCATTAACTCACACAATCACACACTACGGACAATTTTCCAGAGATGCCAATCAACCTACCATGCATGTCTTTGGACCGGGGGAGGAAACCCCCGAGGCACATCGAACCCCCAACCCTGGAGGTGTGAGGTGAATGTGTTATAAAACCAGTCCTTTATATGGTGTCTATAAACAAAAGTATCCTGATGGTCCAGGAAGGTTGCGACAGGATGCACATCTGAAGTAAAAAATGCGAAATATGTAATATGTGGACCAGATAATTCTCTGTGGTGACCGTGATCAGGGAACAGCTGAAAGAACAGCATAACCAAACTATAAGCTTTTGGCCATAATGATGGATTAGAAACAAAAAAGAAACCGTTAGACAGAACTGTCTGATGAGTCACTGGCTCTATTATGTTTGCCACCCAGAATGCAACAGGAAATACACTATAGCTGTCTGTCTGTCTGCCAGCCAGTGACAAGCATGAGCCTGTTGGACAGAACTGCATGATACATATTTCACATGTTTTACTCCAGATGTCCTTCCTGTCGCAACCTTCCTGGACCACCAGAATACTTTCATTTATAGACACCATATAAAGGAGCATTGATTCTCACACAGCAGCAAACCGAACACTACATATTAGCAACACACCATGGCTCAGTGCTGAAGGCTTCTTGGCTTCTAGAGAAAAGCTTTTGCCTTTTAACGTGATCTTTAACTGATCAGTCATGATTTATGTCATTGTTGAAAAGGTGATTCTGCACAGTGTGATCTTGTGTTTGTGCCTTCGACGTATCACACAGAATAAACTGAGCACTATTTACACAAGAAGACAACCAGAAAGCAATTAATACATAAACTGCTCCCATTATAAATACATCAGACTGCAGGAATTTCCCCGGTGAAGTGTCTGGTTTGACATGTTTATTATTCACAGATTTAAGAACAGATTTAAAACCGTTTCTGTATTAATTCCTACTGCATGTGTCAGCAAAGACAGTCTGGGTTTTTACAGTCTACAGTCTACAGCCTACAGTCTACTACTCAAGGGCTGCTGGGTGCAAGGGTGGCCAAGAAGTGCAAAACACCTTAACAAATCTGAAAACACAACGACAAGTCAGACAACCCAGAAACGGTAGTGTATCGTTTTTGAATGGAAACTTACAGATCACTGGACAAGACGACTGTCATTAAAGATATAAAGGTGAATGAAAGGTGTCTCGTCCGATGATGGTAAGTTTCCATTCGCAAACTATACCAACCTCTTCCGGGTTGTCTGACTTGTTAATGTGTTTTGCACTTCTCGGCCACCGTTCTGCTGTAGGGGAGCCAACATTTACCTTTAAACTCTCATCTTCATCTCAACACATTAAAATAATCTTTATTTGTTTGGTCTGTCTGTGTATTTATCTCTCTAACTCACCTTTAGCAAACTTACAGGTCAGCGTGTTGCAGGAAAGTTGATAGTCATGAATTCATGATCATGATAGTCATGATAGTATCAGGATTGTTCTGATTAACCGAATAAGTCACGTGTTAATGTTACTGTGAGCCGTATGATGATGCAATCCCTAGACAAACGTTTCTTTATCTGGTTAAATAAACATTATGACACACGTGAACACGTTTACACGTGAATGTTGGGGATTAACAATAAACCCATAGGTGAGTACAAACCTTTACAGTCTCAAGGCTTTCAGTGGAAAAAGTCACATTTTAATATTAAACATTTACACACTTTATAATTTATCTAAAAGGTTCAGATGTAGAATAAGTTAGAGTTTAAAAGGTGTAAAGGTTTTAACCCTATTAGTTACTGCTGAGTGACGAATACACAGAGAAATATCTTATGGTGTCCCTTCCATCAGTTTCTGTTGTCTTCACCTTAAAAATATCAGTTTAATGAGTTGAGATGAGACACAAAGCTACAGAACAGCATCAAGACCTTAATACACTTTAATACTCATTACTGCTACTTTTATGAGTTCATATAGATTCATATTTTAATATTTTAATTCATATTTTTTGTTCTTTATTGATTGATGATTTTTTTTAATTATGAAGCACTTTATCTATGATATTGATGCTATCCATCTATTTACTATTCTTTCTTTCTTTCTTTCGTTCACTGTTAGTGTGGTGATGATGTTACTGACTGTTTACTGTGAGGCTGAGGGATGTGTGAGGCTGACGGATGTGTGAAGCTATTGGATGTGTGAAATTATATAATTTCTGTATAATTCAATTAAATATATTTTTAAATACATAAAGATAGTGGTGCATGATGCCATCAGGAGATAACCCTCAATCTAGACACACACCCACACACACACACACACATGCTGACACACAGTGACTGTTTAGGGATCTAAATTTACTGACATTAGCAGTAAGTATTGCCTCATTTTTCACAAAGTGTGTCGGCCTGAACAGAATCCACTGCTCTCTCTGATAATCCACATTTACACCATAAGGAACTAAAACTGTGTGTCTATGTAAAAACCCAGAGCACACATGATTACACAAACTCAGCATCAGCTGACCTGCAAGTGTTTCCCTGAAGTTATGAAACTAATATGACAGTAATGAGAGAGAGAGACAGAGAGAGAGAGAGCGACACAGAGAGAGAGCGAGAGACAGAGAGAGAGCGAGAGAGCAAGAGAGAGAGCGAGAGACAGAAAGGAAAACAGAAAGTGAGAGAGACACTAAAAATAATGCACCTAGAATTTAAACAAAAATCTGCAGCCATATTTTGATTAACATCTCAGTAACATCTGCAGTCCACGGTTTCAGCCATGTTTGGAGCTGTACATTAAACATTCCAGTCTCCAGGACACGTGTCTTTCTGGTGTCCATGTTGTGCAGTGGAAATAAACACTCGTATGCTACAGTATGTTCACACATACAGCAGTGACAAAGTTGAGAAAAGTTGGTGTACTGTATGCAAATATGGAGTAAGTTGTTGTGTAAATGTGAGTGAAGACAGACGGCTTCATCACTGACTGTGCTGCATACAGAATGAATTGCACGACTGTACACCAATTATATTTTTACCCCCACAAAAAAAGGTTCTAAGATCTGATGCCAAACATGAACCAGCTCGATACATCTGCTAGGAGAAATCTCAGCATGATCAAACTTGGCAGGGAGGAGAGTTAGAGCCAAGACTCCCAACTGTACAAGAACATCAACATCATGACACAATTCACCTAGATTTATTTTATTTAGAGCTTTTCACAATGGCCACAAAACAGATTTCTAGAAATATATATAAATCCCAAACATACATTTTAAATTTACATCTAATGAGCAAGTGACAGGTGATAATAGTGATGAAAATATAAACTGCAAAAGTTTAGTGAGATTATAAATCATTATAAACACTGAGAGTGGGATTATAAATCATTATAAACACTGAGAGTGGGATTATAAATCATTATAAACACAGAGTGGGATTATAAATCATTATAAACACTGAGAGTGGGATTATAAATCATTATAAACACAGAGTGGGATTATAAATCATTATAAACACTGAGAGTGGGATTATAAATCATTATAAACACTGAGAGTGGGATTATAAATCATTATAAACAGCAAAAGTGGGATTATAAATCATTATAAACACAGAGTGGGATTATAAAATCATTATAAACACTGAGTGGGATTATAAATCATTATAAACACAGAGTGGGATTATAAATCATTACAAACACTGAGAGTGGGATTATAAATCATTATAAACACTGAGAGTGGGATTATAAATCATTATAAACACTGAGAGTGGGATTATAAATCATTATAAACACTGACAGTGGGATTATAAATCATTATAAATACTAAGAGTGAGATTATAAATCATTATAAATACTAAGAGTGAGATTATAAATCATTATAAACACTGAGAGTGGGATTATAAATAATTAAAAACACTGAGAGTGGGATTATAAATCATTATAAACACAAAAAGTGGGATTATAAATCATTATAAACACTGAGAGTGGGATTATAAATCATTACAAACACTGAGAGTGGGATTATAAATCATTATAAACACTGAGAGTGGGATTATAAATCATTATAAACACAGAGTGGGATTATAAATCATTATAAACACTGAGAGTGGGATTATAAATCATTATAAACACTGAGAGTGGGATTATAAATCATTATAAACACACAGAGTGGGATTATAAATCATTATAAACACTGAGAGTGGGATTATAAATCATTATAAACACCAAAAGTGGGATTATAAATCATTATAAACACTGAGAGTGGGATTATAAATCATTATAAACACCAAAAGTGGGATTATAAATCATTATAAACACTGAGAGTGGGATTATAAATCATTATAAACAGTGAGAGTGGGATTATAAATCATTATAAACACTGACAGTGGGATTATAAATCATTATAAATACTAAGAGTGAGATTATAAATCATTATAAATACTAAGAGTGAGATTATAAATCATTATAAACACCAAAAGAGGGATTATAAATCATTATAAACACACAGAGTGGGATTATAAATCATTATAAACACTGAGAGTGGGATTATAAATCATTATAAACACTGAGAGTGGGATTATAAATCATTATAAACAGCAAAAGTGGGATTATAAATCATTATAAACACAGAGTGGGATTATAAATCATTATAAACACTGAGAGTGGGATTATAAATCATTATAAACACAGAGTGGGATTATAAATCATTACAAACACTGAGAGTGGGATTATAAATCATTATAAACACAGAGTGGGATTATAAATAATTATAAACACTGAGAGTGGGATTATAAATCATTATAAACACAGAGAGTGGGATTATAAATCATTATAAACACTGAGAGTGGGATTATAAATCATTATAAACACTGAGTGTGGGATTATAAATCATTATAAACACTGAGAGTGGGATTATAAATCATTATAAACACACAGAGTGGGATTATAAATCATTATAAACACTGAGAGTGGGATTATAAATCATTATAAACACTGAGAGTGGGATTATAAATCATTATAAACACACAGAGTGGGATTATAAATCATTATAAACACTGAGAGTGGGATTATAAATCATTATAAACACACAGAGTGGGATTATAAATCATTATAAACACTGAGAGTGGGATTATAAATCATTATAAACACTGATAGTGGGATTATAAATCATTATAAACACTGAGAGTGGGATTATAAATCATTATAAACACACAGAGTGGGATTATAAATCATTATAAACACTGAGAGTGGGATTATAAATCATTATAAACACCAAAAGTGGGATTATAAATCATTATAAACACCAAAAGTGGGATTATAAATCATTATAAACACCAAAAGTGGGATTATAAATCATTATAAACACTGAGAGTGGGATTATAAATCATTATAAACACTGAGAGTGGGATTATAAATCATTATAAACACTGACAGTGGGATTATAAATCATTATAAATACTAAGAGTGAGATTATAAATCATTATAAATACTAAGAGTGAGATTATAAATCATTATAAACACCAAAAGAGGGATTATAAATCATTATAAACACTGAGAGTGGGATTATAAATCATTATAAACACACAGAGTGGGATTATAAATCATTATAAACACCAAAAGTGGGATTATAAATCATTATAAACACTGAGAGTGGGACTATAAATCATTATAAACACCAAAAGTGGGATTATAAATCATTATAAACACTGAGAGTGGGATTATAAATCATTATAAACACAGAGTGGGATTATAAATCATTATAAACACCAAAAGTGGGATTATAAATCATTATAAACACTGAGAGTGGGATTATAAATCATTATAAACACCAAAAGTGGGATTATAAATTATTATAAACACCAAAAGTGGGATTATAAATCATTATAAACACTGAGAGTGGGATTATAAATCATTATAAACACCAAAAGTGGGATTATAAATTATTATAAACACCAAAAGTGGGATTATAAATCATTATAAACACCAAAAGTGGGATTATAAATCATTATAAACACTGAGAGTGGGATTATAAATCATTATAAACAGCAAAAGTGGGATTATAAATCATTATAAACACAGAGTGGGATTATAAATCATTACAAACACTGAGAGTGGGATTATAAATCATTATAAACACAGAGTGGGATTATAAATCATTATAAACACTGAGAGTGGGATTATAAATCATTATAAACACTGACAGTGGGATTATAAATCATTATAAATACTAAGAGTGAGATTATAAATCATTATAAATACTAAGAGTGAGATTCTAAATCATTATAAACACCAAAAGAGGGATTATAAATAATTATAAACACTGAGAGTGGGATTATAAATCATTATAAACACTGAGAGTGGGATTATAAATCATTATAAACACAGAGAGTGGGATTATAAATCATTATAAACACAGAGTGGGATTATAAATCATTATAAACACTGAGAGTGGGATTATAAATCATTATAAACACTGAGAGTGGGATTATAAATCATTATAAACACACAGAGTGGGATTATAAATCATTATAAACACTGAGAGTGGGATTATAAATCATTATAAACACTGAGAGTGGGATTATAAATCATTATAAACACACAGAGTGGGATTATAAATCATTATAAACACTGAGAGTGGGATTATAAATCATTATAAACACTGAGAGTGGGATTATAAATCATTATAAACACACAGAGTGGGATTATAAATCATTATAAACACTGAGAGTGGGATTATAAATCATTATAAACACTGAAAGTGGGATTATAAATCATTATGAACACTGAGAGTGGGATTATAAATCATTATAAACACACAGAGTGGGATTATAAATCATTATAAACACTGAGAGTGGGATTATAAATCATTATAAACACCAAAAGTGGGATTATAAATCATTATAAACACCAAAAGTGGGATTATAAATCATTATAAACACCAAAAGTGGGATTATAAATCATTATAAACACTGAGAGTGGGATTATAAATCATTATAAACACTGAGAGTGGGATTATAAATCATTATAAACACTGACAGTGGGATTATAAATCATTATAAATACTAAGAGTGAGATTATAAATCATTATAAATACTAAGAGTGAGATTATAAATCATTATAAACACCAAAAGAGGGATTATAAATCATTATAAACACTGAGAGTGGGATTATAAATCATTATAAACACACAGAGTGGGATTATAAATCATTATAAACACCAAAAGTGGGATTATAAATCATTATAAACACTGAGAGTGGGACTATAAATCATTATAAACACCAAAAGTGGGATTATAAATCATTATAAACACTGAGAGTGGGATTATAAATCATTATAAACACAGAGTGGGATTATAAATCATTATAAACACCAAAAGTGGGATTATAAATCATTATAAACACTGAGAGTGGGATTATAAATCATTATAAACACCAAAAGTGGGATTATAAATTATTATAAACACCAAAAGTGGGATTATAAATCATTATAAACACTGAGAGTGGGATTATAAATCATTATAAACACCAAAAGTGGGATTATAAATTATTATAAACACCAAAAGTGGGATTATAAATCATTATAAACACCAAAAGTGGGATTATAAATCATTATAAACACTGAGAGTGGGATTATAAACCATTATATTCAAATTCAATTTATAGTATAGCGCTTTTAACAATTCTCATTATCTCAAAGCAGCTTTACAGAAGTTTAGAAATAGAAGAGAGAGAAAAAAGAAATAAATATATAATAAAAATAAGAAGAAGAAGAAGAAGAAGAAGAAGACGAAGAAGAAGAAGAAGAAAAAATAAGGATCCAAATAAATAAATGTAGATATACAATTAAAGTTTAAAATTAATTAAAAAATACTCATTTAAAATACTATATATCTTTCCCTATCCATGATATAGGGAAAATGAGCAAGCCGGAGGCGATGGTGACGAGGAAAAAATCCCTGAGATGATATGAAGAAAGCTTGAGAGGAACCAGACTCAGAAGGGAACCTCATCCTCATTTGGGTGACACTGGAAATAATATCAGTGTAAATAATGTAAATAATGTACTTTCTACAACAGTTTATAACTTCAGCTTATACGTTTAGCACAGACCTGAATGCAGATAAAGACCAGACCATCAGCTGACTGACACAACATCGGTTCACAGAAGTCTCCAGGTGGCTCCATCCATGAGACAATTCCATGAGACACTGGCTGACCATGTAGATCAATCCCTGGCAAGGTGTCCACCAGGCGGCGAGACTCCAACCAGGGGTAGAACATCAGGATTGACGAAGTAGCTCCGTAAGAAGGGACGATCAGACTAGGAACTCAGAAAACTTGGAGCTCGGGAGTGGCATGTAGCGCTCGACAGCGAGAGCGAAATAATGAAGGAGAGAGAGAGAGAGAGAGAGAGAGAGAGGAGAAAAATGTTAGGTATGCTTGTAATCAGGTTATGAATATGTACATTATATTCTAGTTAGGACTCTAGTTGCTGTGTTCTGGAGCTTGTTTATGATCCTAATGGAAAATCCAGACAGTAAAACATTACACTAATCCAACTTATATTTCTTATCTTAGCAATATCTCTGAGATGAAAGAAGGCAACCCTTGTGCTATTATTTATGTGAGCTTTAAATGAGAGACCGGTATCAATAATCACACCGAGGTCTTTTACTGCTGCACATGATGTAATAGAAAGACCATCCAGAGTTACTCTGTAATCAGAAAGCTTACTTCTGTCTGTCTGTGGTCCTGGTACAAGAACTTCTGTGTGTCAGAGTTAAGCAGGAGGAAGTTAGTAAGTGTCTGATGTCATTCACACAATCTTCAGTCTTATTAATCTGGTGACTCACATCTGACTGCTGAAACATATAGCTGTGTGTCATCAGCATAACAGTGGAAGCTAATACCAGGTTTACAAATAATTGCACCAAGGGGCAGCATACAGTATATAGGGACAAAAGCATTGGGCCTAAAGCAGAACCTTGCGGAACACCGAACATTACCTTAGTTTGTTTAGAGTGGTCACCATTTATACGAGCTGATATCGATCTGTCAATCAAAACCCGATCCAGGAGAGAGCTGTCGCTTTAACACCAACAACATGTTTTAGCTGCACTAAGATCAAGCAAAACCAGCAAAGAGACACAACCAGATGCTAACGCTAGCGCAGCTCTCACTCACCTACATAGCACTATAGATAAACACCAACGAGACTACCCAGATGGAGTGCACATCATAGCAGGTGATTTTAATCAGACATGTCTAAAGACAGATCTACCTAAATTCACCCAGTATGTTAAATGTGCGACTAGAGGGAAACATACACTGGATTATGTGTATTCCAACATTAAGAATGCCTTCAGGGCTTCATCCCACCCCCACCTGGAACAGTCAGACCACTGTTCATTGCTTCTTCTCCCAGCATACACCCCACTGAGGAGGAAAACAAAACTGGTCACAAAGATCATCAAAACTTGGCCTGAGGAATCTCTCTCTCAGCTGCAGGACTGCTACAAACAGACTGGGAGGTTTTTGAACATCAGGACCTGGAACAATACACAGAATCTGTTTTGTTCTACATTAACAACTGCACAGAAATTGTGACAGTCAAAAAAAATATTTGAGTGTTTCCCAACCAAAAACCCTGGATGTCATGTGAAGACTCTGCTTTTAGGTCTGGTCACAAAGCCTTGTACAGCACTGCTAGATCCAACTTAAAGAGAGGCATCAAACTCGCCAAAGAAGGCTATAAAAAGAAAATTGAGGACCACCTCACAGACAAAAATCCAGAAGAGTGTGGCAGGGCATTCAGAGCAGTACCAATTACAAAAACAATAACCACAGCACCATTACCGCTGTTGTAAACTTTTTCCAGAGAAGACCAGGAGACATGGATATCCTTCTGCAGTAGTCTTTATTGTAGATACACGATGAAACGAGTCTGCAAGTCAGAGCGTACTGGCACGGGCGCTGCAGTCATGCTAGTTAAATTCAAACTTTACATTAGACTTGTGGTTCCTGTATCTCATTAATATGAAAGGAAAGGGGCAAGGTAATTTGAAATTATGGCGTGAAATTATTTTCCCACACCGCTGATGCCTCACTGGCCGAGGAACTCAACAATTTCTTTGCCCTCTTTGAGGTTAAGCAACCCAGAACCAATTCAGCACATTCACCAACCTCCAACCACCAAGCTACAATATCAAGGGTATAGAGAAACATTGACTCTAAATGTGTTTAACACAGAGATGTGGCAAGTCGCAAATATAGTGTCCAAAGAGCATTTTAAATGAAATGGGATAGTGGTCAGGGAAAGCTTCTGATTCTGATAGTGGTCAGAAAAGCTTCTGAATGAGACACTGTGACTATATTTCTATATTTAATCTGAGGGTTAAAACGAGATCAAGAATGTGACCTCCATTATGGGTGGGTCGTATTACATTCTGGTAAACTACTGAATCTAAGATGAAAACAACTGCTGTTCTCAGAGGATCTTCTAACTTATCAAAATGTCTTCAACAATTACTGCTTTGTCTAAAGAAACAACAAGGTTTGAAATGAAATCTGCAAATTCAGAGAGGAATTCAGAATATGGTCCAGGAGGTCTGTAAATAACAATAAGAGGAACCGACTCAGTAGACTTATTTTGTGTGGCTATATACTGTTAGTATAAAGTACTTCGAATGAGTTAAACGTGTCTAGATTCTTGCTTGACA